>NC_054711.1:31086987-31301928 GCF_016097555.1 Gigantopelta aegis
GTATACGCGTGTGAAATTTCTTATCGTCTGCAATAACTATTGACGAGAACAAAATGGTATTTTAATTACAATTTATTTCTTACTTATAAAACAAATATTGTCTTCAAAACGTTCATTTTTTAAATTGGAAATTAACTAGTAACAATACAACATTTGTTTGCTTCTGGTACGTATTGTTAAAGTAGTTGTAGTATGCAGCTATAAAGAGACGTACAGAAAGACAGACAGACAGACAGACAGACAGATATTTTATTAACGTATAATAATAAAATGTTATTTAAAATACAATATAAAAGTATATAAGCTATTCCTTGCAGAACTATGAGAGACTATCAATAGATAAAATAAAAAAAATTAACGTACATATATACATACATAACACAAGTAAAAGATACAAATACATATATGTTTCAAACTGTTATCGTCAAATTTGTATTATAAATAATGTTAATAAATTACAAAAAAGGACGCATAACCACATGTATGTTAAGAATATAAAAGTGTTTGGCGACGTGTTAACAGTAAAAATAGGGTGTTGGCAGTATTACAAAATAGGTTCTTACTAGACATCAAAAACAAAACTTGTGAACATTATTTCAAGTTCAAGTTCTTTTATTGCGTTACGTTTTTACAACTTATCAACATTATAACCATGAAAAACATCAATATATACAATAATGCGGAACAGTGGTGGGGAATGACTTGTAGACAAATACATACAAACAACTAATATAAGAAGCATTATACATGTACACATAATTCCATTTTATAATTAGTGTTTTGTAATAGACGTCTAGATTGGTTAAAATGCTATCACGTGATCTAAAAAAAAAAAAACGCTCATTCTTCCATGAACGTGAAAACTGCGCTTTTCCAATAAACAAATAAAAACAGGATGTTATTACCGGAACTAGATTTTTATCAGTTACGTCAACAAGGGAATCTCCGAGGAATCCATCGTTTCTGTTTTTATCCCAATAAGGGAATCCCCTTATTTGTGTATTGATACAGTTGTAAATCATTGTGGAATAGATTTCGATTGGCGTTTTTTTATTTAGTTTTGTATGATGGCAATATTAATGCCACGCCATTCATGCAGTGTGTAAAACAGTTTTGGTGTTTATCATCGCATGAACGTCAAAAATATAACGTTCAATTCTTAAATAATGAATTTGCTTGTACATGTAATGGCCAGTCGCAAAAATATGCCAAAATTATTTATCTCCTTATTGTTTTCAAATGTCAAGAGTTGTATCAGTGTGAAGACACTGGGGTGGTTGAAATAGTCTTTTTTTATATAAATTTCTTTCTTAATATTTCATATCGTGAACACAAAAGAATAAAATGAAACCTCATATTCTCTGTTAAAACAAACTTGGTCAACATGCTAAATTAAAACGTACGTCAGTGTACACTGCACATCCGATTAAAATATGGACTTTATCCGTCGGTGACCGAAAAGATAGTGTAATAAAAGTATGTGATAATTTTCAGATCACATCCTTTTAGAATTCGATAACTTTGTAAGTTAGATGTAACTTGATCAGTTCACAGCACTACATTTATAGACTATTATAGGTGAACGCACTGCAGCGATACTTTGCAGTTTATGTATGCATTAAAAAAACTCCAATCAAAACTTGTCCATAGCAACTTTACACTGAAAGTTGTCCAGAGTTCTGGTAAAAAACAAAAAACAAAAACAAACAAACAAAAAACCCAAACAAACAAACACCTCATGCACTAGTTTGGTAAGGATATTCAAAATTTCACCGCGTGACATAATATGAATACGTCATTTGAATATCCAGTAATGGCCGACAGGAATTATGTAAAAGTACAATGTTTACCCCCCAAAAAGGTTGTATTAAGCTTGAAAGTATATGATAAAGAGGTCATTACCCTCGATTGTTTCGGTATATAGTCAATATCATATATTAGAAATAAGCAAATGTATTATACAATTTTTGACGATACAGAAACACACTCTGGTAATAACATATATATATGTATGTATGTATGTGTGTATATATATATATATATATATATATATATATATATATATATATATATATTACATTAGTTTTTAAAAATATGTTAGTCGGCCACATCTTAACAACCAAGCAAGGGCGGTTCCAAGGGTGGAGACCAGTGGGACTTGTCTCTCCCCTTAAGAATAAAAGCGCCCCCTTTTTTAACAATTTCTTTTCAATTTTCATTGAAGTGCCCTTTTCAGATAGTTGCTCTATGTGCCCTTTGCCCTGGGTGCCCTTCCTAAAATGATTCCTGGGTCCGCCCTTGCTGAGGCAAACTCCGGATAGTGTCTTTAATTTGTGACATATTATGGAACCGTGCAAAACTCACAAAGTTCTTCACAAGTCATGCGATCGTTTAATTCAAAAAGTCGATTAAATGCTTGGCACTATGTTAAACTGGTGCACTTATTCAGGGAAGTCTGGCATGGCGGCAATCTCGCGACTGCCAAGATATGAATCTAATTATTCCCAAAACAAAATGGCCGCAGCCCACCGTGCACGATATGTGGCTTCTTATTTTTTCTTCTTTTTTTCTCTTTTTTTTTCACTAAATTACAATGTTTATTGCGCATGACGGAAGTCGGTTTTTGTTTTCCAGTGGAACTCTTCCGTAACCAATTTTGGTTTTTATTACGTAATTCATTTCAGCGAAATAAAACGTGTGCAATTTATTAAGAAATTGTTAATTGTTATGGGTCAACGATAAATAGCAGTACCACGACATATACACATTACACCGGCCTCGGTGGCGTCATGGTTAGGCCATCGGTCTACAGGCTAGTAGGTACTGGGTTCGGATCCCAGTCGAGGCATGGGATTTTTAATCCAGATACAGACTCCAAACCCTCAGTGAGTGCTCCGCAAGGCTCAATGGGTAGGTGTAAACCATTTGCACCGACCAGTGATCCATAACTGGTTCAACAAAGGCCATGGTTTGTGCTATCCTGCCTGTGGGAAGCGCAAATAAAAGATCCCTTGCTGCTAATCGGAAAGAGTAGCTCATGTAGTCGCGACAGCGGGTTTCCTCTCAAAATCTGTGTGTTTCTTAACCATATGTCTGACGCCATATAACCGTAAATAAAATGTGTTGAGTGCGTCATTAAATAAACCATTTCTTTCTTATACACATTACATTTCAGAAAGAAACAGCGATAATAGTGGTAAATAACAATAGTAAAAGTGCTAGTCGTGGTAGTAACCATAGTGATATATGATGAGGCAATAGTAGCCAGGGGCCCGTTTCCCTAAACATCGTAAGTTTACGCCTGCTCCTAGCGGTTATACCGGCCTACATTTACACGTGTTTGGCATCAATTTCACGAAGAAAATTAAATCATTACGGAAGCTGGAGTATTTCAAAGACAAAAGAAAATGAAAGAGGTGTTCTTCTAACTATATTTTTAACTATATTTGTTGAACTATAATAGTAATAAGAATTGTGGTTTAGTCGTAGATTTACGTTTACGTGTAAAACTAGGCTTACGATGTTTTGTGAAACTAGGCCCAGAGTAGTAGCAGCAGCTGTAGTAGTACTAGTAATAGTAGTAGTAGTAGTAGTAGTGGTGGTGGTGGTGGTGGTGGTGGTGGTGGTGGTGGTTGTGGTGGTGGTTGTGGTGGTGGTAGTAGTAATAGTAGTAGTAGTAGTGGTAGTAGTAGTAGTGTAAGTAGTAGTAGTAGTAGTAGTGGTGGTGGTTGTGGTTGTGGTGGTGGTGGTGGTGGTAGTAGTAATAGTAGTAGTAGTAGTGGTAGTAGTAGTAGTGTAAGTAGTAGTAGTAGTGGTGGTGGTGGTGGTAGTAGTAGTAGTAGTAGTAGTAGTAGTAGTAGTAGTACTAGTAATAGTGGTAGTAGTAGTAGTAGTAGTAGTGGTGGTGGTGATGGTGGTGGTGGTGGTGGTGGTAGTGGTGGTGGTAGTAGTAGTAGTAGTGGTAGTAGTAGTAGTGGTAGTAGTAGCAGTAGTAACAGTAAGTAGTTATAATTGTAGTAGGCGTCGCAGCAGCAACAACGACACAATAATAATAATAATAATAATAATAATAATAATAATAATAATAATAATAATAATTATTATTATTATTATTATTATTATTATATTATTATTACTACAACAACAACAAAAACAACAACAACAAAAACAAAAAAATCACGCCCCTCCCAAAAACAACACTAACGACAAATAAAAAACCCAAATAAATAAACAACAAAAAATAGAATTTAAAAGAAAACAAATAACAAATAATAAAATCAGGAAGCATAAAAAAGATGCAGATTACAACCAAGAACGCAGTCAGTTGTCATTGACACAATGCCATCATACGGTAAAAGTAGAATTAGTGTCTATGGATATGATCATTATATGACAATGATCTTAAAGCGCCATTTTTAGATATCCATCTTTTGTTTGTTGTTTTATTAAAATAATAATTTACTGACACTCCCTTTAATAAAGAATACATTATCAAAAATTTATACTCTAAATTACGCGTATAAAATGTGTTTATTTATTATACATCTATTTATTACCCATATATGGACAGTAAGATGCGGATTAATATATTTTCTTTCTTGCCCACTGAACAGGGTTATCCAGCTTTTGCACGGTGCTAGAAAAATCTGTCTGACTCTAGGGCTAGATAAATCTGTCCGACTCGAAGGCTAGACGATTTCTACATACGCGTGACGTCATATCTCATGTTTTACGACGATTGACGTAATAACTCGTGGTTTTAAAAATTCCGTTTGCCATTTGACGTTGTATCATTGTTTTAAAAATATTTAAACAAATTAATATGTTCAACTTTATATTTATTGTAAAGTTGTTGCATTTTTATGTCGTTGCATAAGTTGGACTATATTTTTTCAGCGTATAATTAAATGAGTTTTAATGTTTGTTTAGGTGAAATGTTTACGAATCGTTCTACAATAAACAAACCGTACGTAGCTTACAAAACAAATCTTTTGTTACTGTAATTAAATGGGCAAGAAAAAGAATCAATCACCGTTGTGAGGTACAACCTCGGCCCTCACAAAAAAAACAAAAACATTTTGTCCCTCGGGTTGGAACTGCGAGTACGAGTGTGCGAGTGCGAATAATTTTTACATGCTCATATACCATTAGAGTTTCGAGCATGTCCGTCCCGGGGCCTGTGTCTGGATAGCCAGGGGCTTGCCCCGGGACAGAAAAAAATTAAGCGGACAATTTTTAAATTTACATCCAAAAATTAAATAGTGGACCTTTAAAATTTTAATGCGCATCTTTAACATCATTAATAAAGAAAATTCTACTCATTAAATTTGGTCGCTAGATTAGATCAGGTGGTCAAAAAGAAATGAGATAAGATCGGTGGCCTGACCGGGATGGAGGGGTTGGAACTGCCTTATCTATACGGTAATAGATTCTATTAATCTTTCTCTAGGGAAAGATAGAAGCTATCGTTCCCCGCTGACGTCATGACGTTAGTTTGGTGACGTCATCGGTTTCCTCAACTGACAAGTCTTGTATTTGATATAGTTTGTGACGTGTAAGAAATTTAAAGTTTAAGTTTTTAAACTATTTACACTATGGGTAATACATACAATAACCCACTCGATACTCGGAATTACGGATTATCTGTCCCTCGTGAAATTAATGTTGTCAGTCACTCGCCAACTCGTAAGTTATTGTCTATATAATCTATTCCAATCAAATTGGTTCCATTGTAACACGGGATCGAACAAATACCGATCTTGTATTCAAATGGTCTTGGATGGTAAAAGCTCAATTGGACGCGCGTGCTCATTACCAAAATAACGGGACGTCACTCTCCTTTGGTTTCGATTAAGAGTAACCGACATCAAAAATATCGGCTAAGTGACACAATATGATATTTCAATTATTATTTTAAAGCTAATACATTAACTAAACGATGAATAATAAAAATGTTGTTATACATTCACGTTGTGGTGAAAATCCGTATTGGACTCGAGGCCATATTGTAAACAAAATAATTTGTATAATAACTTGTTTATTACTTATTCATTACATATATATATATATATATATATATATATATATATATATATATATATATATATATATATATATATATATATATATATATATATATATATATATGTTTTTTTTTGTGTGTTTTTTAATTGTATATTTTTATAGCTTCATTAATTGGTTAATTTATTTATTTATTATACATTTAAGTATGCGTGTATGTATGTGCGTGTGTGTATTTAGTTTATATTTAATATATATTAGTATATAATAGCTTTATTACTGATAATTAATTACATTTGTTAACTTATTTATTTAATGTATTTAGTATTGTTTATTGATTGATTATTTACAGGTATTGATATATTTACCGATTTATTTATTTATTTATTTTAATTATTTTCCCATAATAAGAGTCATGTATATCTTTAAAAAAAAATATCGCATTGTATACTTCTAGGGGCGACACGTAGTCCAATGGTAAAACATTCACTTGGTGTGGTCGGTTCTGGGATCGATCCCGGTTGGTGGGACAATTGACCTATTTTTCCTTCCAGCCAGTGCATCACGACTTTTATATCAAAGGTCATGGTATGTGCTATCCTGTTTGTGGGATGTGCATAGAAAAGATTCCTTATTACTAATGGACAAATATAGCGGATTTTTCTCTCTAAGACTATAGGTAAAAAAAAAAAAAAAAAAAAAAAAAAAACATATGTTGGACATCCAATAACCGATGGTTAATAAATCAATGTCCTCTAGTGGTGTCGTTAAAAAAAACAAACTGTATGTACTTCTGTGGTGCATTATACATTTGGTTGAGAATTAGGTCATGAGCAAAACGAAAACGAAGGTCTAAACACGAAGTCTTTAATTTATTACTCGATATATCTTCCTCAACAAATAAAATGAAGTGAATTATTTGCTTATCACTCTCAATTACGATTATTGGCTCTTGACGGCGTTGTCAATTTCTAATCATATATGACGTCATCGACGTTGATACTCATATTTATTACCGGTTGGTATTCTTCTTATCACCTAACTGTTGATCACGATGTGCGCCTCCCAGTATCTCGTGTATCCCGGCAGCCCTTGGGCCGCGGAGGGATAAATCACGACGAATTGTACTTTATCTTAGGCTCCGAGTGAGCATGTCAGTTTTATCTCGCAGGTTGCTAGTAAACCAAATCTCGGCAAGCGCCCGAAAAGATCTCTTGTATATTCTACGTGTTGAAGTCATCGCCTCGATATGACGCACTGGACTGTATGTACCGCAGGCGGAAGTAGAAGCTGCGTAATAAGTTGAAATATGTACGTGTCTCGCGCCAGAAACGCCCGCGCATCTGTTTACCGCACGTGGCACGTGCCTCGGTTTTGCAAGTGACACAAAACAGCACCTTGTCAACTTTGCTTTGCTCCGTCGTAATACATTATTTTAAAATTCGCTAGACGTTTTTTTTCTCTTCTCTTTTTTCTTTTTTCGGAGGGGGGGGGGGGGGGGGGGGGCGGGGGGGGGGGGGGGGGGTGGGGGGTGGGGGGGGGGGGGGGGGTTTTGTTTTTGCTGTTGATAAAAGCCAGCGTGTAATTTGTCTAGGATTGCGAATAAATGATGAATGATGATGATGATGATGATCGTCATTTTTTATTTTACAATTTTATTATTTCGTTCTTTTTTTGTTAAGTCTATGGCTGTGTCTCTCTGTTTATCAGTCTGTCTGTATGTGTTTGTTTCTCTCTATTACTAGTTTATACATTCATTATTGTTATTGTTGTTGTGTTTGGTTTGTTTGTTGTTTTTGGGGTGTTTTTATTTCGTCTCTCTGGCGGACTGTGGGAGTTTTGGGAGGGAGGTGTTGTTGGGTTCTGTTTTGCTCTCTCTCTCTCTCTCTCTCTCTCTCTCTCTCTCTCTCTCTCTCTCTCTCTCTCTCTCTCTCTCTCTCTCTCTCTCTCTCTCTCTCTCTCTCTCTCTCTCTCTCTCTCTCTCTCTCTCTCTCTCTCTCTCTCTCATAGTCTGTCAGTCTATTTCTTCTTTATATTTCGAAGTCGTAAGATCGAACCACTTCAGTAGATCCATTATCACACTGGGGTTTTTTTCCGTTAAAACCAATTCTCCTCGACTGGGTATATATGAAGAAAGAAAAATCCTATTAAGCAGGCGAGATTAGATTTTTATTTGATATCTAACAATTTGATAACACATGTAGAACCAGTAACTATTGATAATAGCTATAGATCTGATCATGCAGGAGTGATTTTAAAATTAAAACTAAATACTATTAAAAAGGGTACAGGTTTGTGGAAATTTATAATACTTCTTTATTAAACGACAAAGAGTATGCTAAGATAGTAAAAGAAATAATAAATAATATAAAATCGCAATATGCTGTCCCGGTATATAATATAGATGAAATAAACACAATTCCAAATGACACACTTCAATTTACCATTTACCATCAACTTTTCTTGGAAACGCTATTAATGGAAATCAGAGGGAAAACGATATCATATTCTTCTGCCAAAAAAAGAGAAAAACAAAAACTGGAAACTAAACTGTGCGAAGATATTAAGGCGTTAGAAGAAAATGCAGCCATAAACTTTAAACAAATAGAAGAACAAAAACAAAAATTGGTAGAAATTAGAAAAGAGAAATTAAAAGGGCAAGAGGGAGAAAAACCTTCAAAATATTTTTGTAACATGGAAGCAAGAAACTTTCATAGCAAATTAGTTTCCAAAATAGAATTAGAAAACGGAAATTTAATCACAGACTAAGCTGAAATATTGAAAGAAACAAAACGTTTTATGAAAAACTGTATTCAAAACAGGAATCTGAATGTGAAGATATAACAAAATTAATTGAAAACTGTCATTTTAATATTCTCTCTGATAACGAAGCAGCAGAGTTGGAGGGGGAATTAATGTACGCTGAAACTTTATTATTTCTTGAAAATATGAAGAATGAAAAAAGTTCTGG
Source organism: Gigantopelta aegis (assembly GCF_016097555.1). NCBI lineage: Eukaryota > Metazoa > Mollusca > Gastropoda > Neomphalida > Peltospiridae > Gigantopelta > Gigantopelta aegis. Next base: position 31,095,980 of record NC_054711.1, read on the forward strand.
TTCTGGCGGATTTCCAGCAGAATTAAAAAATTCGTTTGGCTTGATTTGGGGCACTTTGTAGTTAGAGCCATCAGTTATAGTTACAGTAGTCAAGAAATGTCACATGTACAAAAACTAGGCATCATAACCTGCATACCAAAAGCAAACAAACCTAAGCAATGTTTTAAAAATTGGAGGCCACTCACCCTTTTAAATTGTACTTATAAAATAGCATCTGGTTGCATTGCAAATAGGATAAAAACCGTATTGGACAATATTATTGAAAAAAGATCAAACAGGATTTATAAAGGGAAGATATATAGGAGAAAATATACGGTTGATATATGACATTATGCAATACACAGAAACATATAAAATACCACGTCAGCTATTATTAGTCGATTTTGAAAAGGCGTTTGACTCCTTATCCTGGAAATTTATCAAAAAAGCTGTAGACATTTTTAATTTTAAGTGTTCTTTAAAAAAAAACCTGGATACAAACACTGTATAAAAATTCAGTTTCAGCTGTAATCCAAAATGGACATCTATCAGAACGTTTTAAGTTATACAGAGGCTGCAGACAAGGCGATCCGTTATCGCCCTACATTTTTATAATATGTGCAGAAATACTTGCCATTTTAATACGCAATAACAAGAATATTAAGGGAATTTATATTGATGGAGAAGAATATCTTACATCGCAGTATGCAGATGATACTACTTTTATAGTGGATGGATCTCCCGAGTCACTGTACGGCACACTTACTACTCTAGACTGCTTTGCAAAAATGTCAGGTTGGAAGCTAAATTATTCTAAATCAAAGACAATATGGATTGGCAGAAAATAATTCTCAAATGAAGTCTTTCATCATACTAGATGGAAATTAGAATAGGGTTCAACTAAGTTTACTTTATTGGCAATTCGCTTCTATTTAAATCTAAAATATATAGTTAAAGATAACTTTGAACCAAAAGTATTAGAAATGGAAAGTACAATGAAAATCTGGAGTGCACGAAAATTGACGCTATTAGGCAGACTTACTGTTTTAAAAACATTAATAATACCAAAAATAATAAATTTACTAATCTCATTACCAACTCCATCTGAACAATTAGTCCAAACGTTAAATAAAAGATTTTATAGTTTTATATGGGAAAATAAACCAGAAAAAATAAAACGTGAATCTATAATTCAAGATTATCAAAACGGAGGATTAAGAATGATTAATATTTTAATCTATATAACAGCTTTAAAATCAACATGGATAAGAAGACTACTTACAAATGATCCAAAATGGATACATCTTTTTTCATCTATTACAAATGTATTAATACATTATTTAATTATATATGGGGATCAATTTGTTAGCACGAAAATGCAAAATATAAGTAATCCTTTTTGGAAAGATGTTATTGAAAGCTGGAGAAAAATTCAATGTGAAGAAATCATTGAAAGTATAGACGACATAGTTGGTGTCAATATTTGGCACAACAGGAAAATATTAAAAGGTAAAAAAAAAAAAAATTCTACAAAAAGTGTGCCAAAAAGGGAATTATTTTTAGAAATGATTTAATTGGTCTACATGGTGGCTTTCTAGCTGTTAACGAATTTATGGTGAAGTATAATATAATAACGAATTTTTTAGATTATACGTCTTTAATTAAAGCAGTAAAATGTTTCATTGAAAAATATGGAAAATTAAATTGTCAAACTCTGAATGTTTCCCCTAATTATAAAACAGTTTATCCACAAACGTTAAAGCAGATTTTAAAAGAGAAACAAGGTTGCAAGGAAGAATATAAACTGCTATGCAAAACATCACAAATTCCAAAATCACAATTAAAATATTAGGAAAAAGGTTTTAACTATTCATTAAGGGAATGGAAAATATATTATAGCATACCCTTTAAATGTACCAGAGATACAACATTGCGGTAGTTACAGTACAGAATATTGCATCGAATACTCGCAACTAACCATTTTTATATACTAATCACAATATAGATACCAATAAATGTACTTTCTGTAATCTGCTGCCAGAGACAATGTAACACTTATTCTATGATTGTCATTTTGTTAAAAAAAAAAAAAACTATGGAAATCTATTGCAAATTGGATAACAAATACTATGGGTGAACATATTACTTTTGATAAACATATAGTTATATTAGGTTTGCCTAATGAACCAAACAGCAGTGTAGTAAATTGGATGATTATTAATATAAAATATTATATTTATTCTATAAAAATGCAAAAACAAAATTGAACTTACGATCATTACAACGGACAATTAAAAACAAATTAGAAATTCAAAGGTATATTCTGCTTAAAAACTGTGAATACGAATATTTTAAAACATATTGGAAGAAATGGTATAATTTATTTATTGACTATTTTACACGAACGTTTTCAACTGTAGTTGTAACATACTGGCTTAGAGACAAACATTAAAAGATAAAATTTGCTACCCGTTATTCCTTTCTGTCACTTCTGATATTTCTTTTTTTCCCCTTTTTGTCTTTCTCTTCTTTCTTGCTTCCAGAAATAATTAAAAACTAATTACCGACATGTATGAAAACTGATGTACATGGATATTTGTGTGTGTGTGTGGGTGGGGTGGGGGGGGGGGGAATACGTGAGTGGGTGAGAGAGTTTTTTTTAATGCAGTATATGTTTTAAACATGAACATTGTGTACATGTAAATAGTCTGTATATATATGAAATATAATTAAAATATGTGTAAGTCAATGAGCTCAGGGCTCCTCAACACTGACACTGTCAAATATTTCTGGGGACAATAAAAAAATTTAAAAAATAAAATAAAATAAAAAATAAAAAATTCTCCACGACTGGTATATCAGAGGTTTTGGCATGTGCTATTCTGTATAGGGGAAAATGTATATTATCACCCTTTGCTGCCAGCTAAAACATGTAGCGAATTTATATCAGAAATTATCAGAATAACTGATGACTAATATACCAATGTGTTCTAGTTGTGTCGTTAAATAAAGCAAACTATAACTTCAGTTTTGATGACCCGAAATCCTGGGGTTTCTCGGTGCAACTTCGTTTTATGTGGCTGTGCTAAATGACGTTGTATTCGGGAAGGAAGCAAATCTACCGTTTCGTTTAAATGAAGAGGACTACAAATGACGCCCACATTACAACACACCCCTAACAGCCAAGGCGCGAAGAACGATTTGGATGGAATCATAAACGTTCCAACAGGACATATTAAACAGCGGAACACCAAAAGGAAACTGGTTAATGTTTCACAAAGGTAGATCGTTCTATTGTATAGTGAAATGGGTACCGGTCTATGGTTACGTTCGAATGAATTTGTCTACGCGTATTTCTTTATGGTCTTTTTTTTTTTATTGACTGACCCTCCCCCACTTATCGTGAGAAAGTCAAATGAGTACATTAGGGGTCGACCCTCTCAGTGGATCCATTGTCTCAATGTTTTCCCGTTCCAATCAGTACCCCCAGGACTGGTAAATCGAAGGCCGTGTTATGTGTTATTAGGTCTATGAAAATGCAGATAAAAACAACTTTGTTGCTAATTGGATAATTACTGCATAATAATCGTATAACACGAGTTGGATCGGGAAAAGATCGTCACTCGAATGTCTAATATAACACAGTTTATGAAATTATTAGACTCAACAGCAAACCTTCGCACTTGTACACTTTGAAACCCAACTAATATTTTTTTTTAAATGTTTCATTTGTTTAACGACACCACTAGAGCACATCGCTTTATTAACCATCGCCGTTGGTAATTTTGACATATAGTGTTAGAAAGCCTGCTACATTTTCCTATCAGTAACTAGAGATCGTTTATATGCACCATTCCACCGAGAGGACAGCACATTACCACGATATTTGATATGCCAGTCGTGGTGCACTACCGGGAACGAGAAACAGCCCAAATGAGTCCCTCGACGGGGATCAATCCTAGACCGTTCCCCACCTCCTCAAAGTAATATTTCGTATCATTAACATATTCGGTATGTAGTATGTTCAAATTCAATTGCAGGTTATGATTGAGATGTCAAGTAATATGATGTTACAACGTGTGGGGTCAAACGTCTACGCAGCGTGCGCAAGTGGGTGTCTAAATATGTTATAAGTATAAAAATTCCGTCGTCTTAACAAGCGTTATGAACTTTGTTCTCTTAACTTTATACAAACTTCAGGATTTCGTTATTTGCAATTTGATACAGTCATTTTTTTTTTTAAGTACCAATGCGTAAGTTTGTGTGGAGTGGAGTTCTTTGCGGGGAATCTTGGACTTACAATTCTATTTATTGCTTAGTTTTGTGTATCTTCGATGCGGTAGATATCGCGAGATTTAGACTGGGACATCGCTGGAATGAACTTTTATTACTTGACGACACGGCGACAACTCGCAAGCGGAGAGTCTCGAACAAAAGAACGAGCGAATTAGCGTGCTCGAGTGAAAATCATAAACTCGCCGTTCAATTTGAAACTCCGGCAGGGGGCGCGATTTGTAGTGTCGCACCTCGATGCGGTTATTTGGAGACAAATAAACCAGTTATTTGATGCCTCTACGGGCCATTCATTCGTCCTCCCATCGCTTGTGCATGAATAATTTCAAAACAAGCGTAATATGTTAAAAATTCTCTCACAATGTGACGCCGCCTTTTTATATTTAGTTTTCCGAATTAAAAGGGGGAGGTGACTCTTAAACCCGCAAATAACTCGACATGTGCGCCCACCCACGTGGCAAGGGATCGCTACTTTTCCGTTTCCACCTGTAATAAAAAAAAAATCAAAAAGAATTTCTTGTTGATGGACCGGTGTGAAATAATGTCCTCACATTAGTACTCGAATGTATTGCCGGACAGCTCGGCGTTAGGTAACCGAATCACAACCAAAATCAGTCCGCCGTTAGAATTGCGATTACCCGACGTGTACAAACTGTCGAAGATCATAATATAGCCGGTTCTTTTGCGATAAATAACAATATCTGGTACATTTCAAAGATTATCCCGAGCGTTTTATTGGCCAATAAATTACGATTTGAGATTGTAGTATCGCGGGGACAATCTCGCCAGCTTTGTCATCTCGCGAGATTAAAGACGTAGCCGTCTAATTGATGTTGGTCAAACAACAGCACGTTATAACTCAATACCGACCAGTGTCTATTATCGTAGAAATAATATCTGTATTTCAAGAAACATTCCTGGGCCCCGTTTTACGAAGCGATCTTAGCACTAAGATCACCGTAAGTGCATATCTATCTCATGCACTAAGGACTAAGTTCGCTTCGTAAAACGGGGCCCTGAATTTCAAATTATAAAATAGTACTAATGACTTCGAATAACTGAAGTTAAAAAAAGAACATTAATACAAATAAATCAATAAATTAATTGATTTTATAAATTATTTGGTTGTACTTATTTTTAATTGAACTATTTTATTCCTTAAAAAAAAATTGGCATATGATTTACAATTTCAGTAGGTTCTCTCCATAATAGATGCATTACTGGGGACAGTTTATGCATACATGTTCACAATTTGAATTGAGAACAGAAAAGAATACCTGTATTCAAGAATGGAAAAACAATAAAGGTATAAACGTGAAATGATAGCAAATTACAGGAAATGTTCCATAAATAATATTATAAGTGTTTATCCAACAATATTTTTGAATAATATATATATATAAAAAACTTATTTTGTGTTAAATTTAAAAGTATGTTTGGGTGGTTTCACGAAGTATTTCATAACTGATATAAATTAACATTTGCTATGAAGTTGTAGAAAAGAAAGGTGAATGTCAGCATCCGCAATGATTGACAATGATACTTATATATCAGTTTGTATTTTACATTTAAGTATTTTATAAACTTGTAACTGTTTACTGATTAAATCTTAAATTCTACAAAAGCAAGTTTTTATTTGAAATTATTTTAATACAAATTACGATATCTAATCTGTTTACCAAGAAATCTGTAAATGATGAAAAATAAAACTTCAAATCTAACGGAAAAGTCATGACTAATATTACAATTCTACAATTCTACATTGTATTGTATAATTTTAATTATAACATTATAATTGTTTACCGAAAAAAAAGTTTGGTGTAGAAAAGAAAGCTTATGTGTAAATACTTTAAACAGAAATTATGAGACCATAATGCTTCGTGAACGAATACTTTAGTTGTCAAAAAAACAACATAAAATCATAAGGTAGAGTGATTGCTAATAGTAATTTTATTTAAAATATTGTATAATAATTTAAATAATTAAATTGTCTCTGCTTACCGGCCAATGCTTAAGTTTGAGAAAAATAAAGCTTATTGCTTATTTGTAAATACATGTATTGCATAATACTAATTTTAACAACATAAAACCTTTTGATTACCAGCAGTAAAGTCGTAAAAATAAATAACCCAAGTTTGATGTTGATATTATTTACAAATATTGCAAATAGAATTTTATTATTTAAATTATAACCAAATTAACAGTTTTTCCTACCGTTATTTAAGGCGTAAAAACTAAATGTACTTTATTTTATAAGAATAAGTTAACTCTTCACAAACCGTTAATAGTGAAATCGAAAGCGTCCGTTTTACGGCGAAAACTTACTTAATGTTACTTGTAATCTCGATAATATATTTTTTTACTGATCAATGTTTTAAAATACTGCACTCACTGAGATTATAACAATTGTCACTGGAAACTGTTTCCGATTAACAGAAGGTATTTTACCGATTAAAATTACATACCAAATAAATTTTCTTGCTTAGAATATGATAGTGCCAATGTTTGTACTAGTCCAAATTGTTGTTTTTCCAAATATATATTATTTTTCGTACGTACGAGGTTTATGGAGAGTATTTGTTTGCTTTGTTTGTGTTTGTTTGTTTGTTTTTGTTTATTCTTTGTTGTTTTTATATTGGGTTGTTTTGTTTTTTTTGTTTTTGTTTTTTTTGTTTGTTGTTGTTTTTTTTTTGGGGGGGGGGAAGTGGTTGGGGGTTTTTTGGGGGTTTTTTTTTTTTGCTTTTGTTTCGTTTGGTGGGTTTTTTTGTTGATTTCTTCTTTGCTTTTTTCTTCTTTTTTTTTTGTTGTAAATCCGCTGGCTGATTATCGAACTCAAACATCACTTTTGTTCTCTCTCTCTCTCTCTCTCTCTCTCTCTCTCTCTCTCTCTCTCTCTCTCTCTCTCTCTCTCTCTCTCTCTCTCTCTCTCTCTCCCTTTTTTCCATTCTTTCTTCTTTCTTTCAGAAATATTCATTACTATTTATATTTTAAATTGAATTAAAAAAAATATATTGTCTTCTATTATGGATGCATTTTGGAGAAGGCCTAGGAAGTTGGAAAGTGTGTGCCTAAACCATTTGCTTGTTTTTTCAAAAGCTATAAAATATGTTGTAATCAGTTAACTGACACATAACTGTAAAATTAGTACTAATCTAAAAACAAATCGTAAGGTATTACATAATTCAAATTATAATTGTTGACCTGTAAGTACATTTAAAATCGAAAACCTTTTTAAAATGTGATTCGATTGCAAATATTATGATGGTTATATTCAACATTTAATTATCTTAAATACAACATACATGTAATATATTACCGACCAATACTCATTGTCGCAGAACGGAACAAATTAATAGTCTAAGAAAGAAATGACTATTAATATTTGTATATCAGTATTTTAAAATTAGTGTGTGTCTGTTTATGCCAGTGTCTGAGGGTGTGTCTTTACTCGTATATGTATGAGGGGCGGGACGTAGCCCATTGGTAAAGCGCTCGCATGATGCGCGGTCGGTTTGGGATCGATCCTCGTCGGTGGGCCCATTTGGGCTATTTCTCGTCAGAGCCCGTACATCACGACTGGTATATCAAAGACCGTGGTATGTGCTATCCTATCTGTGGGTTGGTTCATATAAAAGATCCAGTTCTACTAATGGGAAAATGTATCGGGTTTCCTCTCTATGACTGTGTCAGAAATGACCTTATGTTTGTGCTCGAGTAGTGTCGTTAAACAAAACAACAAACTTATATATATATATATATATATATATATATATATATATATATATATATATATATATATATATATATTTGTATGTATGTATGTATATATGCATGTATATATGTATACATCAAACAAGTAGATTAAAGTAAAACGATGGTAATAAACAAAAGTAATTTTATCAGTTACAATTTGAAATGTTATCACTCTTACATCAAGATGTCCGAAAAGGGAAGCAACTCGTTAAACTATTTAAAAACATAAATTGTCATTTGACAGGATTCGAACCTGTTGCACGGATTCGAATGGAAACCTAGTTATGCAGCCACCATACTACGTGGTACAGCATTACGTTATAAATGTTGGAATCTACTCTGCTTTTACACCATGATTATGGCAGTTTGCCCCCACTTTTTTATATTGTATATCCTAACAGTCAAATCAGTTCTAATTCCAACCAAATTAAATAAAGGAAAGAGGCAACTCCTTTCATTGGAGCTAAAAGCTATGTTCCGCTGATAGGCTGCAGTTATGGCATAATCATATTTCATGGCTATAGCCAATAATATGTCATACGACATTATATTATTATAGTTTGAACGTCGTACTAAGAGATACCTGCGCGTGACACCTGCAGATAATAAACAACATTTTCTTTGAGTCTACTGCATAATTTCAACAAAAGGATCGCACGAAGAAAATTGACGGGTGACAAATCAGATGCGCTCGTAAATCTCCGTGACAATTCGTAAAATGGGTTTTGAGTCTTACTGGTGGATCCGGTAACCTGTGTTTTGAAGCTAGTGGGAAGTCAGACCGCTAGTCTGTATCATTAGGGCAGGGATTAGTCGTCACATAGAATCAACTCCAGGGACGAACCGGTATTAGCAATGGGGAGGGGGGCGGAGTGAATTTATAAACATGGGATCATGCCATGAGGAATTTGTTTTTAAAATATTGTAGGGTTATACGTGTATATAATGGACATGTACAAAAGGACTGGACACAAGTTGCAAATACTACAATGGCGGCAACTGCAGCTAGGTGGTTGTTGTTGTTTTTTTGCAAAATTAATGAACCATTACCCTCGTACTAAAAAAAAAACCCCGAAAAAAGCAAGCAAACAAGAAACACAAACAAAAAGTAAAATAACAAAAACAAAAACCAACCCACCCCCCCCCCCCCCCCACCAAAAAAAAAAACCCCACAAAAAAAACAAAAACAAAACAAAACAACAAAAAACAAAAACAAACAGTTAACCAAAATCAAAACTAAACATTTAATTTAATAAAAGAAACAGAAAAATTGAAGATTTTATTTATTTATTATTTTTAGTCAGACAGTCTACTTTTGATAAACAATTTACATGTAGTAGTTCATCAAAGAAAAAAAAAACGTTATTACGAAATAATATTTGTTTAACTACGTTATTAACAAGACTCAATGAGCGATTTATAAGTCTGATATATGATAACTGGGACACGTTTTAGAATACAAGAGGAGAAACCCCATCCATCATGCAATAGCAACGAAAAATATAGTGACGAAAAAAAGAAACGCAGATGTTAATTTTTCAGTTTGAATCTCTTTAGGTTTTGTATCTGTTACAACTATCAATGTCTAATGGACACTTTAGGTCACTTTTGACAGTTTGTTTTCTGAATTAAAGGGACTGTCCTGAATTTGCAGCCATCGTAAGATATTTGCGATAGCAGAGCCTTGTTGGCGACAACTATTTCATACTAAATACATTGTCTTGTTTAGAATACCAGTGTCTGTATATCGAATGTGTTTGCGGTCGTATATTAATGATTGTGGCACTAAGTTTTTGTTTTAATTCGAGATATATATCTGTTCGTACGTACGAAATTATTGTGAGGTAAATTCGGTTTGGGCTACTACAAGCATTAGGACAACAACAAACACCTTGTAAACACAGACACTGATATTCTAAATAAGAAAATGTATTTAATTTGTATGTTACGTCATTGAAAAGGCTCTATTTGTTGGAAACATTTTACAATGGTTGTAAACTCAGGACTGTCCCTTTAATTACATACTGAATTTTAGTTTTTTAAATATTTGCGTTTATTTTGTTGTCCAGTGTAATTAAAGCTGCAATCTGACCGCAGCATATTTATGAATGTAAAATACGGTAACCGTCAGGTTTCCTCATGCAGTGTATTAGTATTGAGGGATTGGGCATAGCCCAGTAGTAAAACGTTCGCCTGATGCGCGATCGGTCTGGGCTCGATCCTCATCTGTGGGCCCATTGGGCTATTTCTCGCTCAACCCAGTACATTGTACTTCACAGAGGGTGTAATAAAGGCTGCGGTTCGTGCTATCCTGTCTGAAAAATGGAGCATATAAAACACCCATTGCTGCTAATCGAAAAGAGTAACGTCTAGAGTGGCGACAGCGGATTTCCTCTCTCATTATGTGTGTGGTCCTTAAACAGAAAATAAAAATGTGTGTGTCGGTAGCAATGTTTTTTTTTCAAAAGAGAACAGAACCAAACGCGCTTAACTCTAACTTTATTACTGCTGGAGAGAGGCAGTAACCCCCTTCCCTCCGTCCCGAAAACTCGATCTACCACTGATCCCAGATCTGTTCAAATCCTCAAGTGGCTAATTGAAAAAGTTCCCGTTTATTGTCGGGTAATATATGGTGTTTGGGAAACCCGAGACGGTAATGTTATCTGCCCCGTTGTGATCCGTACTCGCGCATTAATATACGTAAACACGCGATATCAAGTGGGCGTGCCCATCTGTCACATTCCATATTAAAAGCTTCATGAAACAGATTTTCCCCCGGCTTCATTATTGAGGTATCTGTTTCCACAAGACGGAATAACTGTTATTATATTTAATGCGCTTATTCAAGGTCACTTCGTTCACTCTGTTTGACATGTGGCCTGTTACGGAGATTATCGAACTTTATATACTTTATATATATATATATATATATGTATGTATGTATGTATGTATGTATGTATGTATATATATATACATGTATATATATATATATATATTTATTGATTTATTTATCATATAATATCTTACGTTTTCATTGCAATCAAAGTATGTGATATTTTTCAGATCACATACTTTAAGAATTTGATAATTTTGCAAATTAGATGTAAATTAGTCGAGGTCTCGGCACTAGGTTTATTGACATTTAAGCAAACATACTTGGATGGCACTCCATGATTGACGTATGCATTCATAGTCATCAAATAAAAACATTTCAATGGCAATTTGATACTGAAAGCTGTCCAGCGTTCAGAAAACAAAATTGCGTGTACAGTTTACAAAAACACGTTGTATTAAGCTTGAGCTTATATCATAAAAAGATTATTACCCTCGTGTATTTCGGTATCGTCAATATTATATATTAGGAGGCTCGCATAATACAATTTTTATTCCTAATATATGATATTGACGATATCAAAAAACACTCTGGTTATAACCTCTATATATGTGTGTGTGTATATATATATATATATATATATATATATATATATATATATATATATATATATATATATATATATATATATATATATATACGATGATGATGATGATGATGATGATGATGATAGGTGTTTAAAAGATATGCATTTAATTTCAACTTCAATTTGTTTCTCTGCATATTTGTAAATATAACTATTATTTGATTTTGTAATCCGATAATGGACATCAAACAATGCTTATATTCTGTTGGTTAGAATTACACCCGAAATACTTAGAGTCATATTTGTGTTTGTATTATTGGTGCATTTACATATTTTGACACCCAATATCGGCGGCGGGACGTAGACCAGTGGTAAAGCGTTCGCTTGATGCGCGGTCGGTCTAGGATCGATCCCCGTCAGAGGACCCATTGCGCTATTTCTCGTTCCAGCCAGTGCTCCACAACTGGTATGTACTATCCTGTCTGTGGGATGGTGCATATAACAGATACCTTGCTGCTAATCGGAAAGAGTAGCCCATGAAGTGACGACAGCGGGTTTCCTCTCTCTCTCTCTCTCTCTCTCATATCTGTGTGGTCCTTAACCATATGTCTGACGCCATATAACCGTAAAATAAAATGTGTTGAGTGTGTCGTTAAATAAAATATTTACTTTCTTCCTTCCCAATATCGGATGTAGTTTTCATGCTGGGGTGCCGTTAAACATTCATTCATTACAAATTTTTTTATAATGCCTCGAAATACATTTTTCATAAGTCTAATACGGCACATACCTCTGAGAAACAACGGTTATGAAGATGAGATCTAGTCTATTTTTAGCGGGTATTTCCCCCATTTCATCGTCACAGACTCTTGTTTCATTATTTTGTAACTGTATGCAGATTTGTTACAGGTTTGTAGATTAACCAGACTTAGTGTCTATTTCCACGGGTCGATGCTAGGATCAGCACTTATATCAATTTCAGAATACTTGGTTTGTTAATGTACAAAACAACCCCCCCCCCCCCCCCACACACACACACACACACCCCACACCCCAACAACTCAACTGAGTATGGGTCTCATACCTTTCTCAGCCTTTGCTATGTAGTAGTAGTTTATTTACTTTAAGCCGTGTGGCCCATAAGCATACAATTATATACAATATTGTAAAACATAAACAATCATCAGAATAAACATAAACAAGTGGATGTGTATTTGGAGGATGTACAGTTATATATGATGCGGTCTTAAAGAGACATTCCTGAGTTTGCTGCACTTTTTAAGATGTTATCGACTAACAGAGACTTTTTAACGATTGTAATTACATATCAAATATATTTTTATGCATAAAATATTAGTGACTGTATATTAAACGTGTTTCTGATCGTTTAAATATTTGTACTAGGTTAAATTTCATCTTATTTCCTAAAATATTGTTTTTGTCGTACGTACGAAATTATTTGAAGGTAAAATCCAGTTTGGCTTCTTAAAAATATTAAGACAACCAGAAACACATTGAATATACAGACACTGATATTCTAAACAAAAAAATGTATTTAATGTGTAAGTTTAATCGTAGAAATATTTTATTAGTCAGAAACATCTTACAATGCAGCAAACTCGGGAATGTACCTTTAAATGTAATGCATATTTTAAATATGTTCCAAGGTTACAAAGTTGTTTCTATTCTGAACAGACAGTAATTGTATTAATTTAAAAACAGACGGTCTTAACCAGTAGTATTTGTTTTTAGTTACAATATGCGAATATAAAAATACAATGAACATATTAAAATAAAATGAAATTCATCTTCAGTGTTATCCTGATTACATATACAACATTCGTTAAATTCCATAATATATTTCTTGTTCAATGAGTAACTGGTGCGATGAAACATGGAATTTTGTGATAAGAGGCGAACAACAAATAGGTAATGATACCCCCAGATACTATTGTAAACAAAAGGTATCTGTTAAATTCCTTAAAATATTACATTTTGGTGAACAGTTCAACAATTTGCCTATGATATGTAACATTATAATGTTGAAGCACCTAGAGAAAATGAGCAATTCTGGGAAATTTTAAATTATAGGGAAAAACAATTACGAGGAATAGTACAGAACAGAAGAGAATAGAACAGAACAGAACTTCGGTGTTACATTTAAAATGGTTTGCAAACATTTCAGCAACTTAAAAAAAAAGAAAATCAAACATTCAAATAACCGAAGAGAATAGAACAGAACAGAACTTCGGTGTTACATTTAAAATGGTTTGCAAACATTTCAGCAACTTAAAAAAAAAGAAAATCAAACATTCAAATAACTGAATAAATACATTTAAGACACATAGTTAATCACTTTCACAAATGTACACAATAATATAGATGTAATATAATCCAACTTACAAATAAGTAACTTACGAAATATATAATTATAAGTGTTTAAACTCATCATTAATCAAATTAATAAATGCACATAATTTCTTCATATTTGATATTTTGGGGGAGTTAAATAGCTACATAATTTAAATGTATTTTATTTATTTATCATTGGCTATTGTATGTCAAACATTTGATAATTTTTGACATATAGTCTTAGAGTGGAAATCCGCTACATTTCTCCAGTTGTAGTAAGGGATCTTTTACATACACCATAACACAGACACGATAGCACATACCACGACCTTTGATATACTAGTGCCGTTAGTGGAGCACTAACTAGGACGAGAAATAGCGTAAATGGGTCCACCGACGTGGATCGAGCATAAAGCGAACGCATAACCCCTGGGCTACGTCCCGCCCTGGGGAGTAGAAATATTCATACGATTTAAAGGCCTTAGACTCTAACTGGATGTAATGATTGTCATTTGACCGGCCTCGGTGGCGTCGTGGTAGGCCATCGGTCTACAGGCTGGTAGGTACTGGGTTCGGATCCCAGTCGAGGCATGGGATTTTTAATCCAGATACCGACTCCAAACCCTGAGTGAGTGTTCCGCAAGGCTCAGTGGGTACGTGTAAACCAGTTGCACCGATCAGTGATCCATAACTGGTTCAACAAAGGCCATGGTTTGTGCTATCCTGCCTGTGGGAAGCGCAAATAAAAGATCCCTTGCTGCTAATCGGAAGAGTAGCCCATGTAGTGGCGACAGCGGGTTTCCTCTCAAAATCTGTGTGGTTCTTAACCATATGTCTGACTCCATATAACCGTAAAATAATGTGTTGAGTGCGTCGTTAAATAAAACATTTCTATCTTTCTGATTGTCATTTGATATCAGCAGTGACTGATATCATAGACATGTATTTATGTCTCTGCATTTTCTCCCGTCTCAACCATTACCCCAGGACTGGTATATCAAAAATCGCGGTATCTGTAGCAACATGCATATTAAAGGTCCCTTTCGTTGATGGGAAAATACAGTGGCTTTCCTCTAACATTGTTTAAAATTAGCACATGCTTGACATCCAGTAGCTGATGATTTATTAATAGATGGTTGTTATTAAACAAAACAAAACTTTTACGATCTGTACAAAATTCTAAACGACAATGGCCGGTGTTCTTGTATTCATTGCATTTCAACTTTGTTTCGTGCCTATATCTAATTAAGGTTCATGCACGCTGTCCTAGGCACACACCTCAGCTATCTGGGCTGTCTGTCCAGGACAGTGGGTTAGTTGTTAATTGTTAGTAGTTAGTGAGAGAGAAGAGGGTGTAGTGTAGCCTTACACCTACCCACTGAGTCGTTGAAGCTCGCTCTGGGTGGGAGCCGGTACCGGGCTGCGAACCATGTACCTACCAGCCTTATTTTCAGATGGCTTAATCACGGTTTTTCGTGCAAATTACTTTTCCTCCTGTTTTTTTCTATCAAAGGTAGATAACTCCATCGAAACGTTGCGTCACGAATGCTTTTGAAAATAAAATAAATACATTAAAGTATGTTTTCTGTCAAAAAGATTCCTTGTTACTTATGGAAAAATGTAGCGGCTATCATCTCTAAGACTATATGTCCAAATGTTTGACATCCAATATCAATTATTAATCAATGTGCTCTAGTGGTATCGTTAAACAAAATTTTAACTTTTAAGTCTTCCTCAAAATATCATTTCGATATTGCCCAGTTTTTTTACAGAAGATATTCTGACATAAAACTTGTATTGGAATGCAAGTAAAAGTAAACGGTGGTATGTAACCTAAAACTCTGTTATTTGGATGTGTCAAAAACACCCGAATCTTGTTTTATTACATTATGCTATGGTCATTGGAAGGAAGGAAGGAAATGTTTTATTTAACGACGCACTCAACACATTTTGTTTACGGTTATATGGCGTCGGACATATGGTTAAGGACCACACAGATATATAGAGAGGAAACCCGCTGTCGCTACTTCATGGGCTACTCTTTTCGATTAGCAGCAAGGGACCTTTTATATGCACCATCCCACAGACAGGATAACACATACTACGGTCTTCGATATACCAGCCATGGTGCACTGGCTGGAGCGAGAAATAGCCCAATGGGCCCACTGACGCGGATCGATCCTAAACCGACCGCGCATCAAGCGAACACTTTACCACTGGGCTAACGTCCCGCCCCGCTATTGTCATTGTGTATGACCTGTACCACGGCTATGTGGAAAGTGCGCGTCTGTAAAGGTCGTTTCCCATTTGCGTGTTTTAAGGCGAGAAATGGAAAACGATTTTATAGTTATCAATGTGTGCACGTTTTTCTTTTATATATGTTTTATATTTTAATTTTAATTTTAATTTTTAATTTTAATTTTAATTTTAATTTTAATTTTAATTTTAATTTTAATTTTAATTTTAATTTTAATTTTAATTTTAATTATTATTATTATTTTAACTTTTTTTTATAACCGCGTATACACCACGACATCACCCTGCAAACTAACTAAATAAACAACAACAACAACAAAACGCGCATCTTAAAAAACATCTTAAAGTATCCCTTGCTGCTAATCAATACAAGCGGTGGATACGGGTTTCTTCTCCCGTTCGGTGTGCTTCTTTAAATTTCCATTTGCAAAATCTCAAACACTATGACCGCTCCGCTGTTTAAACAATGCGTTTAGAGATGTCTTTAAATAACCAACCGGCAGACAGACAAACTATTTATTTACATCTTACCCACGTATGCAATAAATACAATAAATAAAATGTCAGTGGTGCAGATTGTCTGTATTGGAACATCTCAGACGTTTGGTCGGTTATTTCAGCTGGCATTCATTCATCTATTTATAGATTAATTCATTAATTCTGTCGTTCCTTCCTTCCTTCACTCACTCATTTATTCGTTGGATCAATCATTCATTTATTCATTCATTCATCCGGGGTCGGGATGTAGCCCAGTGGTAAAGCGTTCGCTTGATATGCGATCTATCTAGCATCGATTCCCGTCGGTGGGCCCATTGGGCTATTTCTCATTCCAGCCAGAGCTTCATAACTGGTACAGCAAAGGCCCTGGTATGTACTCTCCTGTCTGTGGGATGGTGCATATAAAAGATCCCTTGCTGCTAATCGAAAACAGTAGCCCATGAAGTGGCGACTGCGGGTTTCCTCTTTCAATATCTGTGTGATCCTCAACCATAAGTCCGACGACATATAAACGTAGAAAACATTTGTTGAGTGCGTCGTTAAATAAAACATTTCCTTCGTTCGTTCATTCGTTCGTTCGTTCGTTCGTTCGTTCCTTCCTTCCTCCCTTCATTCATCATTCATTCATTCATTCATCCATACTCATTTGCCCGCCCATCCATCCAACCATCCATCCATCCATCCATCCATCCATTTATCCATCCACCCGTCTGTATGTTCGTTCCTTCAGTCAGTCAGTCATTCACGTATTAATTTAGGAACAGAATACTGTTCTTTAATATACTCTTCAAAAGAAGAAACGCAAAACCACATTGTCGTAACATTTGGAGAATTGATTTAATTATTGAATGGTGAGTCCGATAATTACCAAATGTTGCAGGATTGTTCACAATTCACTCTAGTCCATTGTGAGTAAGTGATAGGACACACCACCAAGGTCAAGGTCATCTGGAGTCAATACCGGGTGTGGCCTCCGCGTGTGTTGACAACTGCCTGGCACCGCCTGCCCATTGAAGCAACCAGAGTACGGATGACGTCCCGGGGGATGGTGGCCCACTCGGCCTGCAAGGCTGCTGCCAGCTCGGGCAGGGTCTGGGGCTGTGGTTGTCGCTGTCGGAGGCGTCGGTCCAACTCGTCCCATAGATGCTCAATTGGGTTCAAATCCGATGATATCGATGGCCAAGGAAGGACATTAATGTTGTTGTTCTGTAGGAAAGCCGTTGTGAGACGTGCTGTGTGAGGCCTGGCGTTGTCATGTTGGAACACTGCGTTGGCGTTGGCCATAACTGGAACGATGTGTGGCCGGAGGATCTGGTCAATGTAGCCCTGTGCATTCAGGTTGCCCTGCACGTGGACCAGGTCAGTTCTGCCAGTGTGTGAGATGGCTGCCCACACCATGACACTACCCCCGCCGAATCTGTCCACTTCCTGCACGCAGTTTGCCGCATAACGTTCACCACGACGCCTATACACGCGACATCTTCCATCATGACGTCGGAGCAGAAATCGGGACTCGTCACTGAACCACACCTGTCTCCATCGCAGTTGAGGCCATTGTCGATGAATCTGGCACCACTGCAGTCGGAGTCGACGGTGTTGTGGTGTTAAGATGACACCTCGAACTGGACGTCTGGCACGAATTCCTACCTCACGTAGGCGGTTCCGTACGGTCTGGTCGGATATCCTGCGCAAACCTGGTATTGCTGCGGCTGTGGAGGTGGCAGTAGTCAATCGTTTCCGAAGGTGGCGTACCCGGATGTAGCGGTCCTGCCCGGGGGTAGTGACCCGTGGTCGACCGGATCTAGGGAGGTCACGTGTTGATCCATGTTGCTGGTAACGGTCCCACAGTCTGGAGATGGTGCTTGGGGACACATGGAATGCCCTGGCAACGGCCGTTCTGGATTCGCCTGCGTCTAGTCGGCCGATGGCATTGTTTCTCTGCGGTTCACTGAGACGTGGCATGTCCTGGATTGTCAACTGTCGGCCAGATACAGAGGCCAGGCAAGCGAACACCCTGCACTTTTATACTGTCGGTGTTCATGTTGCACGTGCAGACAACGCACGTGCAGTGGTGACATGGTTTGCACGTGGCTGCGTTTTTGCGAATATTCACATTTTGGAACTTTATTGTACAGTAGCTGCGTTTTATCGAATGTAACCGTGGGAATGTGTTTGGGACATGCAATGACCTTATATTCACAAAGCATGAACCGGTAGGAAACATAAAATCGGAGTTATAACCCATTTGTACCCTTTTGCGTTTCTTTTTTTGAAGAGTATATATCAAGAAATGCGCGCTCTCGAATAATTAAAAAACACATGTTAGAAAAATACCTATTCAGCTTGAGTCACCTATTTGTCTCGTTTTATTACAAAGCATGACAGTACACATATAGTGAACGTGTGTGGGGGTATTGTTTAACGACACCACTAGAGCACAATGCTTTATTAATCATCAGCTATTGGATGTCAAACATTTGGTAATTCTGACATATAGTCTTAGAGAGGAAACCCGCTACATTTTTTCCATCAGTAGCAAGGGATCTTTTATATGCACCATCCCACAGACAGGATAGCACATACCACGGTATTTTATATGCCAGTCGTGGTGCACTGGCTGGTACGAGAAATAGCCCAACTGGTCCACTGACAGGAATCGATCCTAGACTGACCGCGCAACAAGCGAAAGCTTTACCAATGGGCTACGGCCTGCACTTGAAAGTGGAAAAGGGCTATTTACATTACACTGCATAACATTATATTATATACGAAGACATACAGCACCCAGGGGCGGATCTAGGAAATACTTTTGGGGGATGGGGTCAAAGGGAAAAGGACACATGGTCAAACTCGCGAAAAAGACCCCCTCAAACTTACAAACTTATTTGTGCGTTCGTTCGTGGGCAGAACATAGCCCAGTGGTAAAGCGCTCACATGATACGATGTCAGTCTAGGATCGATCCTCATCAGCGGGCCATTTTCGGCTAAATATCGTCTATGGGATCGGATAAAAAGACATATTGCGTGGCGGCAGCGGGTTTCCTCTCTTATTATCTGTGTGGTCCTTATCCATATGTTCAAATAGCTATATAATTGTAATTAAAATGTGTTGAGTGAGTCGTTAAATAAAAATTTCTTCTTTACATAAAACACACGCTCGCACGTTCGGACGCACACATACAAACACACACACATACACACACACACACACACACACACACACACACACACACAGCCACACACACACACATACGCACACATACAAACACACACACACACACATACACACACATACACACACACACACACACACACACAGCCACACAGCCACACACACACACATACGCACACATACAAACACACACACACACACACACACACACACACACACACAGCAACACAATTTTACATGCGTTTCAATGGCAGATGACATTTGTGTAGTGAGACCATAATGTAAAACATGGAATTACTGTTTATCCCCAAAGATATAAGTATAACAAGCCAAAATCAGAATGTACTAAAGTTGTGTCGGAAATAGAATAAAACTGATTTTCGTTGATTATTTCTTTCATATTAAACTGACAAGCAAATATTTTGTAAATATCAATTTAATGATACTCTACCTAATTTAGCATTTTCTTGTTTGGGCTCTCATTGATTTCGGTAAACATGTGATTTGTGCACTTTATTGGAACAGACTATAACACATTTAGATCGACGTGTCAATTTCATTTACCCTTAAACAAACTTTTAATTTAAAGCGGCAAGTTAACTGAGTATTTTGAATTGCAGCATAAATTATTAATTATTATCAGCATATTTAGTGACTATAAATTCAATATAAGTACATTAGAAATTTACACAATCTTGCAACCACTTAAAGGTGCTATATCATAGTTATAATTGAGCATCTGTTTGTGATAAAGATTCTCCAATAAAAATGTATTTTCTACTAGTAGTTAAAATTATTTTGTTAGAATCATTTATGGGCATATAGTTGAAGGTGTAGTCTTTTTTTTATTTTTTTTATTTGCAATAGCTGTCATTATGCAACTTGGAGATAGCTCCTTTAATACATAACACATTTAATACCAGTATAATAGATCACACACTCAAAATGGTTCTTGACAGTTTTGCTCAAAAGTTACTTACAAATGTCTACAAATGTTTTGTTTTAGAAAGGGATAGGGGTAAACCGTCATCAGAGACGGTCCCTCACATATTGCAACAACAATGAAATTAACACTTCGATCAAAATGTGTTATAGTCTGTTCCAATAAAATACACAAATCACCTGTTTACTGACATCTTTCATTTAATTCCAAGAGTAAAACCACCTTGTACATCAATGAGAGCCCAAACAAGTAAATGTTAAATTAGGTAGAGTATTATTAAATAGATATGTACAAAATATTTACCTGTCAGTTTAGGGACGGTCCATAAATATCGATGTGCTTCACAATCCGAACACTGTTCGGAAGGGGGGGGGGGGGGGGGGAGGGGGTAAAAGCCATGTTCGGATTGCTTTTCAGGTAAAACATCGGTCCATCGAAGGTCAATGTTTCTTACAATTCGAAACAAGGGGGAGGGGGTAAACGCCATGTTCTG
This sequence comes from Gigantopelta aegis, assembly GCF_016097555.1. Lineage (NCBI taxonomy): Eukaryota > Metazoa > Mollusca > Gastropoda > Neomphalida > Peltospiridae > Gigantopelta > Gigantopelta aegis. The sequence goes on from NC_054711.1 coordinate 31,117,138, forward strand.
ATTGCTTTTCAGGCCATAACATCGGTATTTTGAGGGCTAGTTTTTTGCGGCGGCGCTATCTACAATTGTCATCTACTGCATCAATAAAAGTCATCTTGTAGTACACATTATATCAATGTTTTTATGTTAGGATTAGGGGAGGGGGGGGGGGAGAGGGGTCAAACCCAATCCTAACATTGTTAGGATTATGAAAACCATTGACATTTATGGACCGTCCCTTAATATGAAAGACATAATCGCCGAAAATCGGTTTTATTCTATTTCCGACACTACACTAGTGTAGCATCCTTATAGGAAGGTCATTTCATCGATTTGGTTTTTAGCCAAGCTTATGGGGGCCCTATTGAAGCCCAAAATGCCCCAACTGCCCAAGATGTCCCAACTGAGACATCTTGGGCGGACACCGGCCCAATATGTCCCAATTGGGACATCTTAGGAAATTGGGATATTTTGGGCTTCAGCAGAGCGCTCTTTGGGTAAATATTGCAAACATGTCAATTTTATTTATTTTAATTTTATTTTGTTTGTATATCTTTTTTTCTTTTTTTTCTTCTTTTTTCTTTTTTCTTTTTTTTTTTGGGGGGGGGAGGTTTGTCAAGAATTGATAGGTTAGTGTTCTTAAATGTAAGATATTGTAAAAGATCAAAATTCAAGGTCACAAGGTCAAAATCCAAATTCACCCTAATTTCTGTGATTTTGTGCATAATGATTTTTTTCGAATGTACAGTCATAGTGAGAAACAAAAAAAGAAAGAAAGAAATGTTTTATTTAACGACGCACTCAACACATTTTATTTACGGTTATATGGCGTCAGACATATGGTTAAGGACCACACAGATTTTTGAGAGGAAACCCGCTCTCGCCACATAGGCTACTCTTTTACGACAGGCAGCAAGGGATCTTTTATTTGCGCTTCCCACAGGCAGGATAGCACAAACCATGGCCTTTGTTGAACCAGTTATGGATCACTGGTCGGTGCAAGTGGTTTACACCTACCCATTGAGCCTTGCGGAGCACTCACTCAGGGTTGGAGTCGGTATCTGGATTAAAAAACCCATGCCTCGACTGGGATCTGAACCCAGTACCTACCAGCCTGTAGACCGATGGCCTAACCACGACGCCACCGAGGCCGGTACATACGGTATGCGTCCTATGCCTAGGCTTATGGGATGATTTGTATGGAGAAAAGGGTAGAATGAATTTACCATGGAATGTTTTGAATGTACTGATTTCCGCTTGAACACAACACACATAATGCATGTGGTATAAAATAACACACATCTTAGATACACCAGTCACGTATATTAGTAGCAAACATTCAAGCAATAAAGACACCCCAAAGAATGCAGTTTGTCACAGTTTGTTCAATTCGTTAGTCGCCAGGGGCTATTATAACACACACTCACACACACACACACACGCACGCACGCACACACACACATACACACACATACACATACACAAAGACAAACGCACACATACATATACACACACAGAGACATACACACAGACACACACACGGGCACACACACACACACACACACATACACAGACACACACAGACACAGACACACACACACCAACACACACAGACACACACACACACACACACACACACACACACACACACACACACGTACATACACACACCTGCACGGCCTCGTGCGCAAACATTTCCACAACATAAAATTTACTTTTTGATTTATTTAATTTATGTTATTTTTAAAGTATTTCTGCAGTAGTTGTATAAAAAACGGACGCTAGTAAACACTCCAGCCTAAACGTATGGGAAGATGGAAGAAGGAAATGTTTTATTTAACGACGCACCCACATGGGCTACTCTTTTCGATTAGCAGCAAGGGATCTTTTATATGTACCATCCCACAGACAGGATAGTGCATACCACGGCCTTTGGTATACCAGTCGTGGTGCACTGGCTGGAACGAGAAATAGCCCAATGGGCCCACCGACGGGGATCGATCCTGGACCGACCGCGCATCGAGCAAGCGCTTTACCACTGGGCTACGTAATCGATTTTTTTTTTTTACGGACCGCATCAGTACCGGATATATACGTGTGCTAGTAAACCTAGCTTTATTGTCAGACATGCACTGTAAACCAGAACACCGGCCTCGGTGGCGTCGTGGTTAGGCCATCGGTCTACAGGCTGGTAGGTACTGGGTTCGGATCCCAGTCGAGGCATGGGATTTTTAATCCAGATACCGACTCCAAACCCTGAGTGAGTGCTCCGCAAGGCTCAATGGGTAGGTGTAAACCACATGCACCGACCAGTGATCCATAACTTGTTCAACAAAGGCCATGGTTTGTGCTATCCTGCCTGTGGGAAGCGCAAATAAAAGATCCCTTGCTGCTAATCGGAAAGAGTAGCCCATGTAGTGGCGACAGTGGGTTTTCTCTCAAAATCTGTGTGGTCCTTAACCATATATCTGACGCCATATAACTGTAAATAAAATGTGTTGAGTGTGTCGTTAAATAAAATATTTCTTTCTTTCTTTGTAAACTACAACGTGCAACTTTCATATTGATCGGAACCAATCGGAACTGGAGTTTAACGACACCACTAGAGCACATTGATTAATTAATCATCGGCTATTGGATCTCTAATATTTCGCAAGTCTGACTCCTAGTCATCAGAGGAAACCCGCTACATTTTCCTAATGCATAATCCTGCGACGCAAACACCTGAAGCGAGCACTCAACCGACTGAGCTAAATTCCGCCCCCAATCGGAAGTAATCGGAACCAATCGGAAATTATCGGAATTAAGATTATTCAGTATTGTGAAACTTTGCAGTAACTTTTATCTCTACACAGCTCGTTATAAAATCTTAATGCCACACGTGTTTGTTTTTAAACTTGATGTAATATATGACCATAAATCACTAAATAAAGGAAGCCTCCAGCAATATAATATTATATTTCCGTGGGCCCTACATGAGAAATGCACTGTTTGACGCAGTAAAGCATCTCGGTTGCGTGTAGTTTATCGCACGTGGTATCGCGATGTCTTGGTTTCAAACAGAGATTTTTACACAGATTGCTGCTTTTTAGTATTTTGCGTCTTCTGTGTATACTTCTTTCTATAGTGTGACGTATCCTGTTTTCGGTCAGTCGGTACAATCGTGTAGGTATTCATCCCAGGTCATTTACAACGAAATCAACTTAACCCAGTTTCTTTTTATCTTTTTTTCCCCCTTATTTAGTTTTTTCTCCCTTCTTCGTTTTATTTATTTTATTTGAAAGATCTGTGAAAAAATATTTTATTATTATATTATATTATATTATATTATATTATATTATATTATATTATTATTATTATTATTATTTATTTATTTTTATTATTATTATTTTTTTATTATTATTTTTTGTTTTTGATTTTTTGTTGTTGTTTTTTGTTAGGACCAGCTTATTTCATAAAAAGAAATAGATGTTTGTGTAACATTAGAACAGACTGACTCCATAGATATTATTTATTTATTTTAATAAAAAAAAGTTTCTTTTGTTTAACGACACCACTAGAGCACTTTGATTAGTTAATCATCAGCTATTGAATGTCAAACACAATTATAACATGTAGTCATTAGAGGAAACCCGCTACATTGATTTCTAATGCAGCAAGGGATACTTTATATGCACTTTCCCACAGACAGGAAAGCACGTACCACGGTGTTATGTACTACCCTGTCTGTGGGGTGGTGCATATAAAAGATCCCTTGCTGCTAATCGAAAAGAGTAGCCCGTGAAGTGGCGACAGCGGGTTTCATCTCTCAATATCTGTGTGGTCCTTAACCATATGTCAGACGCCATATAACCGTAAATAAAATGTGTTGAGTGCGTCGTTAAATAAAACATTTATTTCCTTTTTTCTTTCTGACTGGAACGAGAAAAAAAAATCTGCTGAATGGATCCACCAGATGGTTCGATCCTGCGACGTAGTCACTTCAAGCGAGCACTCAACCGACTGAGTTAAATCCCGGCCCTTCTTAATAGCTACTGATTGATTAAGCCCGATGTTGGGGTGAAATGAAATATCGTATAACAGTTTAAATATTCATTTGTTTAATATTAATGTTCAATTTGTCTTTTTTCCATAAACCGGTCTACAGTATTTTTTATTAATAATTTTACAATTTTTATATTCATTTTGATTATCATATACCCGTACTTGACGACGTGTTCTTTGTGTTGGGGTGTCGTTAAACATTCATCCATTCATTCATCCATCCACTCATTCATTCATTACTTTAATTCACAACGCCCCGCTTTAATCTAGTGGGTTAGACAAGGTACACACCTAAGTCACAGCTTATACATGTTCTCTGCGTACATACACGTTTTATTGGTGATACAAGTAAAACTACGGCCACACAAACAGATGGATTGTATCTCCTCTATTTAGCCCTTAGTTTACCACCGACTCCATTGCGTGGGTGTTTATTAATGTACACTCCAAACTTTCTTTGCTGTGCGCACACCCACTTGTGAAATATGAATGGGTGTTTGCGCTGCTTACAGACATGTATTGTAAACTTGCGTCTAAAGCCGAGGACATCAAAGCGGTTTCAAACTTAGTCCGTATACACGGGAGCTAGTTTGTCTCCGAATCAAGAGAGGAGTTTGCCTAGTACGAATGTCATCGTACTCTGTGGGTAGTCTTGGCGGCTCTTTGCTTGTGCAGATTTTTTTGTGTTTGTTTTTTTTACTTCTTTTTTTTCTTTTCTTTTTTTTACCTCACTTTTCTTTTCTTCTCTTCGTTTTTTTTTTCTTTTTTCTCTTGTGTTTTTTTTTCTTTCTTTTTTTTTTTTTTTTTTTTTTTTTTTTTTTTTTTTTTTTTTTTTTTTCAATAACAATGCGAAAACCGAAATAATATATCCACCTTAATATATAACAATCAATAAACAGATTTGTTTAACAAATTAAATGTAAGACAAAATAACATTATACGTATTTTTATTTCAGCTAAATTTGTTTACATATTTTACAACTGATATAGTGTTACGTGGACTGATTTGGTAAACTGTATACTCAAAACAGACCCAGATTTTCCTTTTTACACATATATATATATATACCCCTAACAATTAACCGACTGTCCTGGAGAGACTACCCCAGATAGCTGATGTGTTTGCCCAGGACAGCGTGCTTGAACCTTAATTGGATGTAAGCACTAAAATAAGTTGAAATTATATATATATATGTGGTTAATGAAAGAACCTTTAAAACTCGCTCTGGGTGGGAGCCGTTACCGGGCTGCGAACCCTGTACCTGCCAACCTTATGGCCTAACCACACCACCACCGAGGGTGGGTTTTTTTGGGTGTTTTTTTTGTTTTTTGTTTTTTTTTTGGGGGGGGGCTTATAAGGTGTATACTACCATATCAAATCCCATAGACGACAATAGTAACATATGGATAAAATTCCTACCTGCAGTGTATCAATCGACATGAACACCACGGATATAAATACTACCACCCCTCACCCTTAAACTGAATCAGAAAAAAACAATTGGGGGTGAAGCTGCTCATTTCGGAAATAATGGGTAGCGTCTATGACTACCCTAGTTCCGCACAACATTTGAGTACATTTCTTTTTACACGTACCCCATACACGTTTCAAGCTCAAGGCTACTCGACACAATGGTACTAGATGAAATAAAATTACATACATATTTTGCACAGATGATTCTAATTATTTTTTACCAACACATTGACATTTATAACCAATCACAGGACTTGTGGTGTTAACTTCTCTATCAAAAACCGGAAGTTATTTGGTTATCACAGGTCTTTGGTGGACCAATCGTTGCAGATTTGGGGTGTGTGGGGGTGGGGAATGTTGGGGGGGGGGGGGGGGGGTAGATTTGATCATATGACACGAGTACCCGAGGCAAGTAATTATCATCGTATGCCTGGAGGGCATACTGCGATCTTTTTCCTCCTGTGCATAACTGTTTTAAACGACATGTTATATTGTGGATGGTGGGTTAAAAGTTAAAGCTCGTTGATTTACTAATCATAATCATCGGCAATGTGTGTGTGTGTGTGTGTGTGTGTGTGTGTGTGTGTGTGTGTGTGTGTGTGTCCAATACGGATTTTCACTACAACGTGAACGAGTACAATGAAATTCCATATTGTAAACAAAATTGTATAATAACCTTTTATTATATATATATATATATATATATATATATATATATATATATATATATATATATATATATATATATATAGATCGGGTGGCCCGAAAACAAATCGATAACGCTACTAAATATGGAATTATTTTTAAAATGCGTTAATATTAACGTTAATATGTAACACATTACTATGTGGATATTTAATACCTTCAGTCAAAATAACATTTTAGGCTCATAGGTCAAATATTGTTAAAATAGCAACAGATTGAAAACTATAAGTTAAAAAAAATATTTTAAAACGCGAAGCCAGACAATAGGTCAATAAGCTGCGTTTTGGCTTTACTTCCACGTTTAAATGTGTTATTATTTTAACATTATTTGACCTGAAGGAAAAACGTTTTCACTGAATATGGCAAGTACCCATATAGTAATGGGTGCAGGAATGGCGGAGCAGAGGAGGGGTAAATAAATTATTGGTAGTAAATCTTAAGGCAGAGATTAAATGTATTTGTAGAGTGCAGGAAATTGCATTTCAGGACATCTAGTTTTCGAAATTTAACGGGGGATGTGAGGGAACATGCTCTTAATTTTGTTTTCGCCTGTGGCGATATTAATTGTTTTAGAGGGCCGTGTGCAGTTCCAATATGCACTTAAGTCCAGGTGGCCAGTAGTTACGTAATACCTCCGCGAGTGCGGTTTTTACAACCGTGATTTTGGCGACTAGGCGTCATTAAATCTGACCATCTGAGAAAAAAATACCGCTTCGTTACTGTGGAAATATACACATCATAAGATTCATAAGGTTCCGCGTCCTGTCTCCGGACCAGTCTGGGATTTATGATAAATAGCTAGGGTTTTAGAGATATCGGGGAGAAACATAGGAAGGCTTCCAGGGATCGCTGTCGGTCCGGACTGGTAAATAATTTTATTTCTGCTCTGTGTATAACCTTGATGTGATTGATGTGACTTTAAATATTTTAATACTGTATTATACCAATATTATTACTGTAGGCTCACCGTTCTGATATATATATATATATATATATATATATATATATATATATATATATATATATATATATATATAAGCTTATCCAGTTATCCTAGAAGACCTAGATAAACTGTAGGTTATTGTCTTTATTGTGATAGGTACCAATACTAATTCTGTGTTACAAGGTTACTGAATGAGTAGTTAAGGGTTAATTAAAAATTAACCAGTTAGGAATAGAGTTGTAATTCCTTCATTAATTAAGTTCCCCTGGAAGCGTTTCTCAATTATCACACGTTACTGAACGAGTAGTAAGGGTTAATTAAAAATTAACCAGTTAGGAATAGAGTTGTAATTCCTTTATTAATTAAGTTCTCCTGGAAGCGTTTCTCAATTATCACACGTGTGGGTGTTGTGTCACGGTGAAATGATTAGCATATTGTGTAAACTAGACACCTAGAGATTAACTAATTAAGTGATCAGTTCTGGGTTGTTATTATTTGTTGTTGTTGTTAATTAACTACTGCGGCAGTACATTGGTCTGCGTAGTAGTAATACAGATTCCAAAGTGTATTGTGTTTTTGTTGTGTTTTCCAGTGAACTAAACGTGCTATATTACATATACTTTATATAGATCGTATCTCTGATCATACCTAGACGAGCCACTCGGGTAAATACTGCTCGATACAGAGAGATCTAATAGATATTCAGTTAGGAGAGATATTTGGATAATCGTGTTTCATCCAGTTACGGGTATTATAGGATCCCCGTGACAGGGGAGTATATCTCCGAAACCCCCAGAACCTTTGCTTTTCGCCCTCGATCTCAGTCAGCCCCCTTAATATCTACTTATGTCCGCCGTGCCTGGGGTGTATAATATCACAGATACAGACCTCAGATTTATTTGTAATATTCCATATTCATTAGGGTTCTCGTGGTGAGTTTTCGGGCCATCCGATACAATGCTACTATAAACAAAACCGCTCGTGAACGTGTGTATGGCAATGTTTGGCGTGCTTCCCTCTCAACTCTGTTCAAGCACGCCTGTCGCGAGCACAGCCTCTGACTCCGCCATAGTTCTGTACAAGACAGGTCATACTGACTGTATACAAATGTTCTATCTTGTTTTCAGAAAATATCACCGTGATGAACATATATCTCAAACCACGGCTGACCAATCACAGCGAGCGTTACTGGTCTCAGATCATGAGTGTCCAATCAGGAGGAACTTTACTGGTTACTCGGTACGACCCGCCAATGATTAAAGATGTTACTTGATGACATGAAGTTCTGAATCAAAGCAATGTTGTTTTTTATTCGTTTCACGTAAGTAAACACATAATACAGTTATTACCAGTAGTGTTATTAATATATAGTTTTTAAGTTATAATAATAATAATAATAATAATCACGATTGTGATAAATTAGTAGTAGTAGTAGTAGTAGTAGTAGTAGTAATAGCAGCAGAAGCAGCAGCAACATAAGTAACAGTGACATCAACATAAGTAGCAGTCATAGTAACAGCAGCAGCAGTAGTAGTAACAACAGAAGCAGTAATAGTAGTAGCAGTAGTAATAATAGTAGCTGTAGCAGCAGCAGTAGTGGTAGTAGTAGCAGTAGCAGCAGTAGTAACAGCAGCAGCAGTAGTAGTAACAACAGAAGCAGTAGTAATAGTAGTAGCAGTAGTAATAATAGTAGCTGTAGCAGCAGCAGTAGTGGTAGTAGTAGCAGTAGCGGCAGTAGTAACAGCAGCAGCAGTAGTAGTAACAACAGAAGCAGTAGTAATAGTAGTAGCAGTAGTAATAATAGTAGCTGTAGTAATAATAGTAGCTGTAGCAGCAGCAGTAGTGGTAGTAGTAGCAACAGTAATAATAGTAGTAGCAGCAGTAGCAGCAGTAGCAGCAGTGGCAGCAGTAGTAGCAGCAGTAGTGGTAGTAGTAGCAACAGTAATAATAGTAGTAGCAGCAGTAGCAGCAGTAGCAGCAGTGGCAGCAGTAGTAGCAGCAGTAGTAGTAGTAAAAGCAGCAGTAGTAATAGTAGTAATAGTAACAGTAGTAGTAGTAATAGTAGTACTGGTAGTAATAGTAGTAGTAAAAGTAGTAGCCGTAGCATTAGCAGCAGCAGAAGCAGTAGTAGCAGCAGCAGCAGCAGCAGCAGCAGTAGTAGTAGTAGTAGTAGTAGTAGTAGTAGTAGTAGTAGTAGTAGCATGGACATAATCATCAACAGAAGTAGAATATTGTTAAAAACCCTGAATGTACAAACGTCATTACTCAGTTATGTGATGGTAGCCACGAAAGGTTTCGCTGTAGCGCTTACAGACGTGCATGCGGGACACACTGGCACTAGCGGCGATTATGCGGAAAAGTCAGCTGAAGGCAGGATGTTGTTACGGTTACTGGATGTACAAACGTCATTTCTCAGTTATCCCATCAGACGAATACATCTCCCTGGAAGTGACGTTGGCAGCAAGAGGTTTCTCTGTGGAGATTACAGGCGTGTTTTCGGGACACACTGGCACTAGCGGTTATTCTGCTGAGACGTCTAGAGCTGCTCCACTCATCTTGGTGTCCAACTGTCCTACAGTAGCACCAGGAACCGTAGACTGCTTCAACCTTTCCTGATATATGATCCAGAGTTGGTGAGTTAGTCCAGCAGCCTGCAACTCGAATCCGTTGACAGACAGTAGATACAGGAGATGCGAGCCGTCCCATCCAAGGAAGCTGCTAACAAAGTCGCCCAAGTCACGTTCAGGTGCAGCTATATCCACACTCTTCAGGTACACCTTGACCTTGTTTCGGGACATTGCTGGTATGAAGATGTGGAATACCCACAATGCCGTGTTGATAAAAGACAAGATGGCCACCAGGAGGACCCAGTACCATAGAAACACAAATATCTTGTCGTATACTTCGTTGGCCGGCATGACACATTGCACTGTGTATCTATAGACATTCTGAAGATATTGAATCGCAAAATCGTGTAAAATCGATCCTCTCGGAAGAGTAGGAACAACCGTCTTGTTTCCTAGATTTTCTGGGACGATGTGGCGGCCAGAATTAAAGAACATTTGAAGGAAGACTAACTGCGCGATCAGATTTATACAGAATAGAATCTTTTTGCAAATTTCCATACACGTGATCAGGATATTGTTACTAGATAAGAATTCTGCCAAGAGTCTTGCAGTTCTGTTGGTAAGTTCATCATTTGCGGTGTTCGGTCGATTTGGGTTATGCGGACTTAGGTATGTGTCGAATATACGTGTTGGGCATATGAAAGATTTCATTAATGAGATCAGCGACTGTGGGATCTTGAAAGCCAAGGCCTGCAGGAAGAGGATGATCGGAATCCAGTGATGGTATGACACATTATATTTACTGGGGATCCCAAATGTCTGATCTGAGTATGGAAGGTAGTACGTCTCAGAATGTTGTAGCGTAGCCTGTGCATATGAAACGTGTGAATCGGTAAAGTGGACCGGGCAGAAACACCGGACTGACATCAACGGGAGCATACGGACCACAAAGGAAACGACTGCGCATGCACTGAGGAGGAGTACAGACCAGAAGTTGTTTAATCTATCAATCCAGTCTCCTTTCATAGTGTGATTTGGGGTTTTACCTGAAAATATATCAATTAGTCAATTATTATTATCAGCTTCAGCAAAACTAGAATAAACGAAGTTCGCTAACACCGTCTTAATTAACTAGTAAATAGGGTCCCAGTGGCAAAGCGGTCGGTTGATTCGCGGACGGTCTGGGTTCGATCCCCGTCGGTGGGCCCATTAGGCTATTTCTCGTTCCAGCCAGTGCACCACGGCTGGTATATCAAAGGCCGTGGTATGTATTATCCTGTTTGCGGGATGTGCATATAAAAGATCCCTCTCTACTAATAAAAACATGTAGCGGGTTTCCCTTTATAACTATTTATGTCAAATTACCAAATGTTTGGCATCTAATAGCCGATTAATATTACATCAATATGCGCTAATGTTCTCGTTAAACAAACAATCTCTCTCTCTCTCTCTCTCTCTCTCTCTCTCTCTCTCTCTCTCTCTCTCTCTCTCTCTCTCTCTCTCTCTCTCTCTCTAAACGGCAAAACACTTTCAACTATTACAGCTTTTGTCGGTTAAACTATAACTTTCCTAAATTAGCAATTTTGTGGTAAAGGTTCTCTTGATGAGCGGTCGGTTTGGGATCGATCCCCGTCTGTGGGCCCATTACTCTATTTTTCGTTCTGGCCAGTGCACCACGAATGGTATATCAAAGGCCGTGGTATGTGACATCTTGTCTGTGAGATGGTGCATATAAAAGATCCCTTGCTGCTAATGAAAAACAGTCTTCCTGTCCTGGACGGAGGAGCCGGCCGAGGCCGGCACCTGTGCCCAGGACAGGCGTGCGCTACAACAGCTTGTTCAGAATGTGCACGTTGAACAATTCTATCCATCCAATGAAAAAAATGTAGCTGGTTTCCTCTCTAAGACTATATGTTAACATTACCAAATGTTTGACATCCAATAGCCGATGATTAATAAATCAATGTGTTCTAGTGGTGTCGTTAAACAATACAAACTTTAAAAAAATATATGAAATAGAGAAGTTACTTACCTCTGGAATTCTGTCAATAATGTTAATACTGTTGCGTTCACGTTAATTCCGTGTCTTAATATACTGTGACTAGTTCACTCTGTGCTAATTGGTGCATGGCGAATGAAACTTGTGGCCGTTTAGTTAGAAAATTGTATTGTTATCGTAATAATTATCAACATGAGTCAGTTAATCCATAACTGAAGGTCGTGTTCTATAGTGTAAATTGTTCTTGCAGCACAAGGGGAGGGACGTGGCTCAGTGGTTAGGCGTTCGCTGGATGCGTCATCAATACGGGAACGGGGCGTAGCCCAGTGGGAAAGCGGTTGTTTGATGCGCGGTCGGTTTGGGATCGATCCCCGTCGGTAGTCCCATTGGTCTATTTCTTGATCCAACCAGTGCATCACGACTGGTATATCAAAGGCCGTGGTATGTGCTATCCTGTCTGTGGGATGGTGCATATAAAAGAACCCTTGCTGCTAATCGAAAAGAGTAGCCCATTAAATGGTGACAGCGGGTTTTCTCTCTCAATATCTGTGTGGTCCTTAACCATATGTCTGACGCCATATAACCGTAAATAAAATGTGTTGAATGCGTCGTTAAATAAAACATTTCCTTCCTTCCTTCTATCAATATACCGGCCTCGGTGGCGTCGTGGTAAGCCATCGGTCTACAGGCTGGTAGGTACTGGGTTCGGATCCCAGTCGAGGCATGGGATTTTTTAATCCAGATACCGACTCCAAACCCTGAGTGAGTGCTCCGCAAGGCTCAATGGGTAGGTGTAAACCACTTGCACCGACCAGTGGTCCATAACTGGTTCAACAAAGGTCATGGTTTGTGCTATCCTGCCTGTGGGGAGCGCAAATAAAATATCCCTTGCTGCTATTCGGAAAGAGTAGCCCATGTAATGGCGACAGCGGGTTTCCTCTCAAAATCTGTGTGGTCCTTAACCATATGTCTGACGCCATATAACCGTAAATAAAATGTGTTGAGTGCGTCGTTAAATAAAACATTTCTTTCTTTCTTTCAGATCACAGGTTCAATAGTGTGCGCATGTCTGTCACTACGGCGTCAAATCCTTTGATCTATCAAGACTTCTAGTATTAAACACGTGACCTAGTAACCTGAGCATGTTGCATCGCTGGTGCACTTCTTGGGTAGTTGGGTACTCGGTCAGCATGCTATCCTCGATTCGCAGACCGGCCTCGCTGGTATAGTGGTTAAGCCGTCGGATTTAAGACTGGTAGGTACTGGGTTCGCATCCACTATCCTGAGCACTCAACCCAGATAACCGAGGTGTGAGCACGAAGAAGGAAGGAAATGGTTTATTTAACGACGCACTCAACACATTTTATTTACGGTTATATGGCGTCGGACATAATGGTTGAGGACCACACACATACTGAGGGAGGAAACCCGTTGTCGCCACTTCGTGGGCTACACTTTTCGATTAGCAGCAAGGGATCTTTTATATGCACCATCCCATAGACAGGATATATCACATCACGGCCGTTGATGTACCAGTCGTGGTGCACTGGCTGGAGCGAGAAATAGCCCTACGGGCCCACTGACAGGGATCGATCCCAAACCGAGCGCGCATCAATCGAGCGCTTTACCACTGGGCTACGCGTTGCCTCCTGAGCACGAAGATGAATAGAAAGAAGCAGCAACCAAATCAGAATGAATGAATGAATGAAGGAATGAATGAATGAATGTTATAACGACACCCCAGCACAAAAAATACATCGGCTATTGGGTGTCAAACTATTGTAATGCAAACAAATAAAGTGATGATCAACATCAATATAAAAATTCAAGATTTAAATAAAAACAGTGTAAAGAACTGTGCAAAAATACAAATATCACATATAGATACCGACTTTTATTCAAAATTTCAATTGTATCTCGAAGAAAACAATGGGATTTGGGCTGTATTGGCCATTCTCAAAGAGGTTACAGCATGCGCAGGTGTTAGCTTCCCAGTCGGTTGAACTATCTCCGCAGAACTAGTACTTATTTTATGGCAGCTTTGGAATGATAGAAGAAAATTAAAGTAAATCATTTGTTTCGTTTAACGACACTACTAGAGCACATAGATTAATCAATCATTGGCTGTTGGATGTCAAACATTTCGTAACCCTTAGCGTGGAATCTCGCTACAATGTTCCATTAATATCATAGGACATTTTACATGCACTTTCCCACAGACAGTGAAACACATACTACGGCTTTTGACCCTTTGTGGTGCACTGGTTGGAACGAGAAAAAAAACCCAATCAGTTGAATGGATCCACCGAGGTGGTGAAGTGATAGTAATTAGTAGAATGAAGGATTGTGTTATTTAACGATGCACTCAACACATTTTAATTACGGTTATATGGCGTGGGACATGTGGTTATGGGTCACACAGGTAATCAAGATAGGAAACCCGCTGCCGTCACGCTCGGGGCCACTCCTTCCAATTATCAGCAATGATTTTCTTATGTGTAGCATCCCACATAAGCTGATCCTAACACAAATTATGGGCGGGACGTAGTCCAGTGGTAAAGCGCTCGCCTGGTGCGCGGTCGGTTTAGGATCGATACCCGTCAGTGAGCCAATTAGGATTATTTATCGTTCCAGATAGTGGACCACAACTGGTATATCAAAGGTCGTGGTATGTGCTCTCTTGTCGGTGGGGTGGTGAATATGAAATGTTTGATGTGCAGTGGCAGATGATCGGTAAATCAATGAGCTCTAGTGGTGTCACTAAACAAAACAAACTTTTATCAATTATTTGCATTAATTCCATACCAAGCAAAGAAATGATAAAAGTTTCAATAATGTTCCGGTTAAATATATAAATGTTGGCGGGTTTCTTCTTGTAGTGTGTGTTTTAGTGATTAATATGTGAAATGTTTGTTATTGGAGAACTGAAAATTTTTATCAATGCAATGGTATTTAGCGTCAAACATAGGGTTATTGTTGTATTAGAGGTATGTCCTGCTGATAGAGTGTCCATAACTGTCCAAATGTCCGTCTAGCTCTCGAATAATAGTAGTAGTAGCAGCAGTAATTAATAGTAGAAGTAGTAGTAGTAGTAGTAATAGTAGTAGTAGTAGTAGTAGTAGTAGTAGTAGTAGTAGTAGTAGTAGTAGTAGTAGTAGTAGTAGTAGTAGTAGTAGTAGTAGTAGTAGTAGTAGTAGTAGTAGTAGTAGTAGTAGTAGTAATAGTAGTAGTAGCAGTAATAGTAGTAGTAGTAATAATAGTAGCATCAGTAGTAATAGTAGTAGTAGTAATAGTAGTATAAGTAGTAATAGCATCAGTAGTAGTAGTAGTAGTAGTAGTAGTAGTAGTAGTAGTAGTAGTAGTAATAGTAGTAGTAGTAGTAGTAGTAGTAATAATAGTAGCATCAGTAGTAATAGTAGTAGTAGTAATAGTAGTAGAAGTAGTAATAGCATCAGTAGTAGTAGTAGTAGTAGTAATAGTAGTAGTAGTAGTAGTAGTAGTAATAGTAGTAGTAGCAGTAATAGTAGTAGTAGTAATAATAGTAGCATCAGTAGTAATAGTAGTAGTAGTAATAGTAGTAGAAGTAGTAATAGCATCAGTAGTAGTAGTAGTAGTAGTAGTAGTAGTAGTAGTAGTAGTAGTAGTAGTAGTAGTAGTAGTAGTAGTAGTAGTAGTAGTAGTAGTAATAGTAGTAGTAGTAATAGTAGTAGTAGCAGTAATAGTAGTAGTAGTAATAATAGTAGCATCAGTAGTAATAGTAGTAGTAGTAATAGTAGTAGAAGTAGTAATAGCATCAGTAGTAGTAGTAGTAGTAGTAGTAGTAGTAGTAGTAGTAGTAGTAGTAGAAGTAGTAGTAGTAGTAGTAGTGGTAGTAGTAGTAGTAGTGGTAGTAGTAGTAGTAGTAGTAGTAGTAGTAACAGCAACAACAACAGTAGAAGTAGTAATAGTAGTATAAGTAGTAGTAGTCGTAGTAGTAGTAGTAGTAATAGTAGTAGTAGTAATAGTAGTAGTAGTAATAGTAGTAGTAGTAATAGTAGTATAAGTAGTAGTAGTCGTAGTAGTCGTAGTAGTAGTCGTAGTAGTAGTAGTAGTGGTAGTAATAGTAGTGGTAGTAATAGCAACAACAACAATAAAGTAGTAATAGTAGTTGTAAAAGTAGTAGTAGTAGTAGTAGTCGTAGTAGTAGTAGTAGTGGTAGTAGTAGTAGTAGTAGTAATAGCAACAACAACAATAAAGTAGTAATAGTAGTTGTAAAATAGTAGTAGTAGTAGTAGTCGTAGTAGTAGTAGTAGTGGTAGTAGTAGTAGTAGTAGTAGCAACAACAACAGTAGAAGTAGTAATAGTAGTAGAAGTATTAGTAGCAGCAGCAGTAGCATGTAATAGTAGTAGTAATAGTAGTCGTAGTCGTATTAGTCGTAGCAAAATCAGTAACAACAGTACTAACAGTAGTAGTAGTAGTAGTAGTAGTAGTAGTAGTAGTAGTAGTAGTAGTAGTAGTAGTAGTAGTAGTAGTAGCATGTAGTATTATCGCCATAACCAGTAACATCAACAACAAGAGCAGGATGTTGTTAAGGATACTGGATGTGCAAACGTCATTACTCAGCTATTCCATCAGACGAATACATCTCCCTGGAACTGACATTGGCAGCAGAAGGTTTCTCTGTGGAGATTACAGGCGTGTTTTCGGGACACACTGGCACTAGCGGCGATTCTGCGGAGAAGTCCAGAGCTGCTCCACTGTTCTTGGTGTCCAACTGTCCTAAAGTAGCACCAGTAGACTGCTTCAGTTTTTCCTGGTATATGATCCAGAGTTGGTGAGTTAGTCCAGCAGCCTGCAACTCGAATCCGTTGACAGACAGTAGATGAAGGAGATGTGAGCCGTCCCATCCAAGGAAGCTGCTAACAAAGTCGCCCAAGTCACGTTCAGGTGCAGCTATAACCACACTCTTTAGGTACATCTTGACCTTGTTTCGGGACATTGCTGGTATGAAGATGTGGAATACCCACAATGCCGTGTTGATAAAGGACAAGATAGCCACCAGGAGGACCCAGTACCATAGAAACACAAATATCTTGTCGTATACTTCGTTGGCCGGCATGAAACATTGCACTGTGTATCTTTGGACATTCTGAAGATGTTGAATAGCAAAATCGTGTAAAATCGATCCTCTCGGAAGAGTAGGAACAACCATCTTGTTTCCTACATTTTCTGGGACGATGTGGCGGCCAGAATTAAAGAACGTTTGAAGGAAGACTAGCTGCGCGATCAGATTAGTACAGAATAGAATCTTTTTGCAAATTTCCATACACGTGGTCAAGATATTGTTACTGGATAAGAATTCTGCCAAGAGTCTTGCCGTTCTGTTGGTAAGTTCATCATTTGCGGTGTTTGGTCGATTTGGGTTATGCGGAATTAGGTATGTGTCGAATATACGTGCTGAAGGTACGAAAGATGCCACTAATGAGATCAGCGACTGTGGGATCTTGAAAGCCAAGGCCTGCAGGAAGAGGATGATCGGAATCCAGTGATGGTATGACGCATTCTGTTTACTGGGGATCCCAAATGTCTGATCTGAGTTTGGAAGGTAGTACGTCTCAGAATTTTGTTGCGTAGCCTGTGCATATGAAACTTGTGAATCTTCAAACTGGTCCGGACAAAAACACCGGGCTGACATCGACGGGAGCATGCGGACCACAAAGGAAACGACTGCGCATGCGCTGATGAGGAGTACAGACCAGAAGTCGTTTAATCTATCAGTCCAGTCTCCTTTCATAGTGTGGTTTGGGGTTTTATCTGAAAATATATCAATTATATTAATTATTATTATTAGGTTCAGCAAAAATAGATTCAACGAATGTCGCTAATTCCGTGTTCAATAACTAGTAAATACTGTGTGTGAAGGTCGGGTCAGGTTATGAAGTTTTACGTGCACATTCAAAAGGTGTTGTAACGCACGCCTGTCATGGGCGCAGTTGCCGGCCTTGGCTGGCTTCTCCGTCCAGGACAGGAAAAGGGTTAGGTTGCGTGGGAGAAGGGACCGCCTGTGCTTGAATACAGATTAAAAAGTTTGATTGTGGTAGGGCTTATAAAAATGGTAAGCTAGTTTAGTATTTCATTTATTACAAACCAACTGCAAGCAAGCCGCATTGCAGAAGTAAGCAGATGTTGAGATCTTACTTTTCTACGTATTGGGTCAGTAAGTGATATACGTCACGCTCACGTCACGCCAATATTACACTAGTTAGATACTGAGTGATTGTTATGACATTAGCAATATCTTACACAGGTGTGTAATTATCAACCGCAGAATCATATATAGTTGTTTCAGGGTAGTTAGGAATGTTAAGATAAGATTTTAAAATAGAAAATATTAAATTGTGTATTGTAGTAAATACCTCTAGAACAATATATTGTTATGTCTTGTTTCCAGGAATATTAACCAAGGTGCCTAACATTCTTCATATTCTTTAAAATGACATTTTTTGTTTTGTAAATTATATATTTTTAGTTTGTATTCTGTATTTTATAATGTTTAAAAGTGTATGGCAAAAGTCACAAATATTTGTTTCTATATATTTTATTTCATAAAGAAAGGTGTTTGTTGTTATTATTCCATGTAAGATTCTATATTGAAACTATGATAAAGTCGGGTCTTTTGTACACAGAAATGGTAAATTATTGATTATTTACCACTCTTGTGAAGATAATATATAACAAGTTTGAATATTTCCGTTCGGAAGATGACACTGTTGTTGATTTGTTTACAATGTTTTACATTTCTTTGCATCTTTTTGTAGTTTTAAAGGGACATTCCTGAGTTTGCTGCACTTTTTAAGATGTTATCGACTAAGTAAGACTTTTTAACGATTGTAATTACATATCAAATATATTGTTCTGCATAAAATATTAGTGGCTGTATATTAACCGTGTTTCTGATCGTTCTAATATTTGTACTAGGTTAAATTTCATTTTATTTTCAAAAATATATTTTTTACGTACGTACGAAATTATTTGAAGACAAAATCCAGTTTGGACTCCTTATAAATATTAAGACGACTAGAAACACATTGAATATACACACACTGATATTCTAAACCAGAACATACATTTAATATGTAAGTTTAATCGTAGAAATATTTTATTAGTCGGAAACATCTTACAATGCAGCAAACTCAGGAATGTCCCTTTAATAAACAACCCCAATTTAAAAGGAAATATAGGATTGATAGTTTTTACCTGCTGATTTTTTATAATCATGTGTAAAGGTTTTAACTGCTTTTATTAAAGATGCAAATTCTAAAACGTCCTATCGTATTTGAAATTTAATTCTAAAGGTTTCATAGTTGAACAATCGACCCTGCTCACCCATTAGATCTTGTATAAATATGACATCATTTTTAATAAAGTTTTCATAATATATATGAGTTTCTGGTCAATAGTTATTTTACTGTTATACCAAATATTGATTCTGGTTATTTCATTTATGCTTTCTGGAATTTGTTTTGGTTGAATTAACCACCAACTATGTAAGATCTTTCCCCAAAAAATAGTTTCTTAATTTCTTAATATGTATTTGTTTTTTAAATAACCTCCGCACGTAATACGTTTTTGTACAGATAATGTCGTAGTAACTTCAAACAATATTTTCCACGTTGCGTTAGATGAAAGAGTCTGCTAATCCATGTATATTTTAACACTATCATAAAATTCGAAATATTTAGCATTTTACTGCCGCCGTTTGAATAGCTTTGAGTTAAAGGGACATTCCCGAGTTTGCTGCAATTTTAAAGATGTTATCGACTAGTAGAGACTTTTTAACGATTGTAATTACATATCAAATATTATTTTCTGCATGAAATAGTAGTGGCTGTATATTAAACGTGTTTATGATCGTTCTAATATTTGTACTAGGTTAAATTTCTTTTTATTTCATAAAATATGTGTGGGTTTTTTCGTACGTACAACATTATTGGATGACAAAATCCAGTTTGGGCTCCTTACAAATATTAAGAAGACCATAAACACGTTGAATATACAGACACTGATATTCTAAATAAGAAAATATATTTAATATATAAGTTTAATCGTAGAAATATTTTATTAGTTGGAAACATCATACAATGCAGCAAACTCAAGAATGTCCCTTTAAAGTTTCCCGTTTTATTCTATCTGGTTTATTTTGCCAGATAAAATTAATAGCCATTTTATTTATTCGTTTTATTGTTTGTTCTGGCGGGTGAGTTATTTTAGGAATTATTAAATATTTAAAAACTAAGACTGTCAGTTTTCTTATAGATCAGATCTTCTCTTCTTTTTTTTCACTTTTATTTTTGCATTTCATTAATTTTTATTTCAAAATTGACTGCAGTAATTTGTTTTAAGTCAATTGAAAATTTTAAGGGACATTCCCGAGTTTGCTGCATTGTAGGATGTTTCCGACTAATAAAATACTTCTACGATTAAACTTACATATTAAATATATTAACTTGTTTAGAATACCAGTGTCTGTATATTCAATGTGTTACTGGTCGTCTTAATATTTGTAAGAAGCCCATACTGGGCTTTGTCTTCAAATAATTTCGTACGTACGAACATTATTTTAGGAAATAAGATGAAATTTAACCTAGTACAAATATTAGAACGATCAGAAACACGTTTAATATACAGCCACTAATATTTTATGCAGAAAAGTATATTTGATATGTAATTACAATCGTTAAAAAGGCTCTGTTAGTCGATACCACCTTAAAAGTTGCAGCAAACTCGGGAATGTCCCTTTCAACTCTAAATTGCTTAAATTATATTTATCAGTTCTGTCAAGTCCACTGTAATTAGTTGCCCTAGTGTTTTCAGTAAAATACGTTTTACAGGAAACAGAGAAGTTACTTACCTAAGAAACTGCGGTCGATAATGTTAACACTATTGGGTTGACGTTAATTCCTTGTTTTAATATACTGTGACCAGTTCACTATTTGCTAATTGGTACATAGCCAATGCAACTTGTTGTGGCTGTTTAGTTAGAAAATTGTGTTATTATTGTAATCATTAGAAACATGAGTCAGTTAATTGAGAACTTGAAGGTCGTGCTGTATAATGGAATTTGTTCTTCAAGAACAGGGTCGGAACGGGACGTAGCTCAGTGGTAGAGCGCTCGTCTGGTGCGCGATTGGACTAGGATCGATATTTCATTTTCATTTCAATTTATTTTCGTATTTATATCCAATAAGGTCCAAGCACGCTGTCATGGGCACACACCTCAGCTATCTGGGCTGTCTGTCCAGGGCAATGGGTTAGTTGTTAATTATTAGTGGTTAGTGAGAGAGAAGAGGGTGTAGTGGTCTTACACCTACCCAATTAGTGGTTAGTGAGAGAGAAGAGGGTATAGTGGTCTTACACCTACCCAATTAGTGGTTAGTGAGAGAGAGAAGAGGGTATAGTGGTCTTACACCTACCCAATTAGTGGTTAGTGAGAGAGAAGAGGGTATAGTGGTCTTACACCTACCCAATTAGTGGTTAGTGAGAGAGAGAAGAGGGTATAGTGGTCTTACACCTACCCAATTAGTGGTTAGTGGGAGAGAAGAGGGTATAGTGGTCTTACACCTACCCAATTAGTGGTTAGTGAGAGAGAAGAGGGTATAGTGGTCTTACACCTACCCAATTAGTGGTTAGTGGGAGAGAAGAGGGTGTAGTGGTCTTACACCTACCCAATTAGTGGTTAGTGGGAGAGAAGAGGGTATAGTGGTCTTACACCTACCCAATTAGTGGTTAGTGAGAGAGAGAAGAGGGTATAGTGGTCTTACACCTACCCAATTAGTGGTTAGTGAGAGAGAAGAGGGTATAGTGGTCTTACACCTACCCAATTAGTGGTTAGTGGAGAGAGAAGAGGGTATAGTGGTCTTACACCTACCCAATTAGTGGTTAGTGAGAGAGAGAAGAGGGTATAGTGGTCTTACACCTACCCAATTAGTGGTTAGTGAGAGAGAGAAGAGGGTATAGTGGTCTTACACCTACCCAATTAGTGGTTAGTGAGAGAGAAGAGGGTATAGTGGTCTTACACCTACCCAATTAGTGGTTAGTGAGAGAGAAGAGGGTATAGTGGTCTTACACCTACCCAATTAGTGGTTAGTGGAGAGAGAGAGGGTATAGTGGTCTTACACCTACCCAATTAGTGGTTAGTGGTAGAGAAGAGGGTATAGTGGTCTTACACCTACCCAATTAGTGGTTAGTGAGAGAGAGAAGAGGGTGTAGTGGTCTTACACCTACCCAATTAGTGGTTAGTGAGAGAGAGAAGAGGGTATAGTGGTCTTACACCTACCCAATTAGTGGTTAGTGAGAGAGAAGAGGGTATAGTGGTCTTACACCTACCCAATTAGTGGTTAGTGAGAGAGAGAAGAGGGTATAGTGGTCTTACACCTACCCAATTAGTGGTTAGTGAGAGAGAAGAGGGTATAGTGGTCTTACACCTACCCAATTAGTGGTTAGTGGGAGAGAGAGAGGGTATAGTGGTCTTACACCTACCCAATTAGTGGTTAGTGAGAGAGAGAAGAGGGTATAGTGGTCTTACACCTACCCAATTAGTGGTTAGTGGGAGAGAAGAGGGTATAGTGGTCTTACACCTACCCAATTAGTGGTTAGTGAGAGAGAAGAGGGTATAGTGGTCTTACACCTACCCAATTAGTGGTTAGTGAGAGAGAGAAGAGGGTATAGTGGTCTTACACCTACCCAATTAGTGGTTAGTGAGAGAGAAGAGGGTATAGTGGTCTTACACCTACCCAATTAGTGGTTAGTGGGAGAGAAGAGGGTATAGTGGTCTTACACCTACCCAATTAGTGGTTAGTGAGAGAGAAGAGGGTATAGTGGTCTTACACCTACCCAATTAGTGGTTAGTGAGAGAGAGAAGAGGGTATAGTGGTCTTACACCTACCCAATTAGTGGTTAGTGAGAGAGAAGAGGGTATAGTGGTCTTACACCTACCCAATTAGTGGTTAGTGGGAGAGAAGAGGGTATAGTGGTCTTACACCTACCCAATTAGTGGTTAGTGAGAGAGAGAAGAGGGTATAGTGGTCTTACACCTACCCAATTAGTGGTTAGTGAGAGAGAAGAGGGTATAGTGGTCTTACACCTACCCAATTAGTGGTTAGTGAGAGAGAGAAGAGGGTATAGTGGTCTTACACCTACCCAATTAGTGGTTAGTGAGAGAGAGAAGAGGGTATAGTGGTCTTACACCTACCCAATTAGTGGTTAGTGAGAGAGAAGAGGGTATAGTGGTCTTACACCTACCCAATTAGTGGTTAGTGAGAGAGAAGAGGGTATAGTGGTCTTACACCTACCCAATTAGTGGTTAGTGAGAGAGAGAAGAGGGTATAGTGGTCTTACACCTACCCAATTAGTGGTTAGTGGGAGAGAAGAGGGTATAGTGGTCTTACACCTACCCAATTAGTGGTTAGTGAGAGAGAAGAGGGTATAGTGGTCTTACACCTACCCAATTAGTGGTTAGTGAGAGAGAGAAGAGGGTATAGTGGTCTTACACCTACCCAATTAGTGGTTAGTGAGAGAGAAGAGGGTATAGTGGTCTTACACCTACCCAATTAGTGGTTAGTGAGAGAGAGAAGAGGGTATAGTGGTCTTACACCTACCCAATTAGTGGTTAGTGGTCTTACACCTACCCAATTAGTGGTTAGAGAGAGAGGGTATAGTGGTCTTACACCTACCCAATTAGTGGTTAGTGGAGAGAGAAGAGGGTATAGTGGTCTTACACCTACCCAATTAGTGGTTAGTGAGAGAGAGAAGAGGGTATAGTGGTCTTACACCTACCCAATTAGTGGTTAGTGGTCTTAGAGAGAGAAGAGGGTATAGTGGTCTTACACCTACCCAATTAGTGGTTAGTGAGAGAGAGAAGAGGGTATAGTGGTCTTACACCTACCCAATTAGTGGTTAGTGAGAGAGAGAAGAGGGTATAGTGGTCTTACACCTACCCAATTAGTGGTTAGTGAGAGAGAAGAGGGTATAGTGGTCTTACACCTACCCAATTAGTGGTTAGTGAGAGAGAGAGAGGGTATAGTGGTCTTACACCTACCCAATTAGTGGTTAGTAGTATAGTGGTCTTACACCTACCCAATTAGTGGTTAGTGAGAGAGAAGAGGGTATAGTGGTCTTACACCTACCCAATTAGTGGTTAGTGAGAGAGAAGAGGGTATAGTGGTCTTACACCTACCCAATTAGTGGTTAGTGGAGAGAGAAGAGGGTATAGTGGTCTTACACCTACCTAATTAGTGGTTAGTGAGAGAGAGAAGAGGGTATAGTGGTCTTACACCTACCCAATTAGTGGTTAGTGAGAGAGAAGAGGGTATAATGGTCTTACACCTACCCAATTAGTGGTTAGTGAGAGAGAGAAGAGGGTATAGTGGTCTTACACCTACCCAATTAGTGGTTAGTGAGAGAGAGAGGGTATAGTGGTCTTACACCTACCCAATTAGTGGTAGTGGGAGAGAAGAGGGTATAGTGGTCTTACACCTACCCAATTAGTGGTTAGTGAGAGAGAAGAGGGTATAGTGGTCTTACACCTACCCAATTAGTGGTTAGTGAGAGAGAGAAGAGGGTATAGTGGTCTTACACCTACCCAATTAGTGGTTAGTGGAGAGAGAAGAGGGTATAGTGGTCTTACACCTACCCAATTAGTGGTTAGTGAGAGAGAGAAGAGGGTATAGTGGTCTTACACCTACCCAATTAGTGGTTAGTGAGAGAGAGAAGAGGGTATAGTGGTCTTACACCTACCCAATTAGTGGTTAGTGAGAGAGAAGAGGGTATAGTGGTCTTACACCTACCCAATTAGTGGTTAGTGAGAGAGAAGAGGGTATAGTGGTCTTACACCTACCCAATTAGTGGTTAGTGAGAGAGAAGAGGGTATAGTGGTCTTACACCTACCCAATTAGTGGTTAGTGAGAGAGAAGAGGGTATAGTGGTCTTACACCTACCCAATTAGTGGTTAGTGGGAGAGAAGAGGGTATAGTGGTCTTACACCTACCCAATTAGTGGTTAGTGAGAGAGAGAAGAGGGTATAGTGGTCTTACACCTACCCAATTAGTGGTTAGTGAGAGAGAAGAGGGTATAGTGGTCTTACACCTACCCAATTAGTGGTTAGTGAGAGAGAAGAGGGTATAGTGGTCTTACACCTACCCAATTAGTGGTTAGTGAGAGAGAGAGAGGGTATAGTGGTCTTACACCTACCCAATTAGTGGTTAGTGAGAGAGAGAAGAGGGTATAGTGGTCTTACACCTACCCAATTAGTGGTTAGTGAGAGAGAAGAGGGTATAGTGGTCTTACACCTACCCAATTAGTGGTTAGTGAGAGAGAAGAGGGTATAGTGGTCTTACACCTACCCAATTAGTGGTTAGTGAGAGAGAGAAGAGGGTATAGTGGTCTTACACCTACCCAATTAGTGGTTAGTGAGAGAGAAGAGGGTATAGTGGTCTTACACCTACCCAATTAGTGGTTAGTGAGAGAGAGAAGAGGGTATAGTGGTCTTACACCTACCCAATTAGTGGTTAGTGAGAGAGAGAAGAGGGTATAGTGGTCTTACACCTACCCAATTAGTGGTTAGTGAGAGAGAGAAGAGGGTATAGTGGTCTTACACCTACCCAATTAGTGGTTAGTGAGAGAGAAGAGGGTATAGTGGTCTTACACCTACCCAATTAGTGGTTAGTGAGAGAGAAGAGGGTATAGTGGTCTTACACCTACCCAATTAGTGGTTAGTGAGAGAGAGAAGAGGGTATAGTGGTCTTACACCTACCCAATTAGTGGTTAGTGGGAGAGAGAAGAGGGTATAGTGGTCTTACACCTACCCAATTAGTGGTTAGTGGGAGAGAAGAGGGTATAGTGGTCTTACACCTACCCAATTAGTGGTTAGTGAGAGAGAGAAGAGGGTATAGTGGTCTTACACCTACCCAATTAGTGGTTAGTGAGAGAGAGAAGAGGGTATAGTGGTCTTACACCTACCCAATTAGTGGTTAGTGGAGAGAGAAGAGGGTATAGTGGTCTTACACCTACCCAATTAGTGGTTAGTGGGAGAGAAGAGGGTATAGTGGTCTTACACCTACCCAATTAGTGGTTAGTGAGAGAGAGAAGAGGGTATAGTGGTCTTACACCTACCCAATTAGTGGTTAGTGAGAGAGAGAAGAGGGTATAGTGGTCTTACACCTACCCAATTAGTGGTTAGTGAGAGAGAGAAGAGGGTATAGTGGTCTTACACCTACCCAATTAGTGGTTAGTGAGAGAGAGAAGAGGGTATAGTGGTCTTACACCTACCCAATTAGTGGTTAGTGAGAGAGAAGAGGGTATAGTGGTCTTACACCTACCCAATTAGTGGTTAGTGAGAGAGAAGAGGGTATAGTGGTCTTACACCTACCCAATTAGTGGTTAGTGAGAGAGAGAAGAGGGTATAGTGGTCTTACACCTACCCAATTAGTGGTTAGTGAGAGAGAAGAGGGTATAGTGGTCTTACACCTACCCAATTAGTGGTTAGTGAGAGAGAAGAGGGTATAGTGGTCTTACACCTACCCAATTAGTGGTTAGTGGGAGAGAAGAGGGTATAGTGGTCTTACACCTACCCAATTAGTGGTTAGTGAGAGAGAGAAGAGGGTATAGTGGTCTTACACCTACCCAATTAGTGGTTAGTGGGAGAGAAGAGGGTATAGTGGTCTTACACCTACCCAATTAGTGGTTAGTGAGAGAGAGAAGAGGGTATAGTGGTCTTACACCTACCCAATTAGTGGTTAGTGGGAGAGAAGAGGGGATATAGTGGTCTTACACCTACCCAATTAGTGGTTAGTGAGAGAGAAGAGGGTATAGTGGTCTTACACCTACCCAATTAGTGGTTAGTGAGAGAGAAGAGGGTATAGTGGTCTTACACCTACCCAATTAGTGGTTAGTGGGAGAGAAGAGGGTATAGTGGTCTTACACCTACCCAATTAGTGGTTAGTGAGAGAGAAGAGGGTATAGTGGTCTTACACCTACCCAATTAGTGGTTAGTGAGAGAGAGAAGAGGGTATAGTGGTCTTACACCTACCCAATTAGTGGTTAGTGGGAGAGAAGAGGGTATAGTGGTCTTACACCTACCCAATTAGTGGTTAGTGAGAGAGAAGAGGGTATAGTGGTCTTACACCTACCCAATTAGTGGTTAGTGAGAGAGAGAAGAGGGTATAGTGGTCTTACACCTACCCAATTAGTGGTTAGTGGGAGAGAAGAGGGTATAGTGGTCTTACACCTACCCAATTAGTGGTTAGTGAGAGAGAAGAGGGTATAGTGGTCTTACACCTACCCAATTAGTGGTTAGTGAGAGAGAGAAGAGGGTATAGTGGTCTTACACCTACCCAATTAGTGGTTAGTGAGAGAGAAGAGGGTATAGTGGTCTTACACCTACCCAATTAGTGGTTAGTGGAGAGAGAAGAGGGTATAGTGGTCTTACACCTACCCAATTAGTGGTTAGTGAGAGAGAGAAGAGGGTATAGTGGTCTTACACCTACCCAATTAGTGGTTAGTGAGAGAGAAGAGGGTATAGTGGTCTTACACCTACCCAATTAGTGGTTAGTGAGAGAGAGAGAGGGTATAGTGGTCTTACACCTACCCAATTAGTGGTTAGTGGGAGAGAAGAGGGTATAGTGGTCTTACACCTACCCAATTAGTGGTTAGTGAGAGAGAAGAGGGTATAGTGGTCTTACACCTACCCAATTAGTGGTTAGTGAGAGAGAGAAGAGGGTATAGTGGTCTTACACCTACCCAATTAGTGGTTAGTGGGAGAGAAGAGGGTATAGTGGTCTTACACCTACCCAATTAGTGGTTAGTGAGAGAGAAGAGGGTATAGTGGTCTTACACCTACCCAATTAGTGGTTAGTGAGAGAGAGAAGAGGGTATAGTGGTCTTACACCTACCCAATTAGTGGTTAGTGGGAGAGAAGAGGGTATAGTGGTCTTACACCTACCCAATTAGTGGTTAGTGAGAGAGAAGAGGGTATAGTGGTCTTACACCTACCCAATTAGTGGTTAGTGAGAGAGAAGAGGGTATAGTGGTCTTACACCTACCCAATTAGTGGTTAGTGGGAGAGAAGAGGGTATAGTGGTCTTACACCTACCCAATTAGTGGTTAGTGGGAGAGAAGAGGGTATAGTGGTCTTACACCTACCCAATTAGTGGTTAGTGGGAGAGAAGAGGGTATAGTGGTCTTACACCTACCCAATTAGTGGTTAGTGGGAGAGAAGAGGGTATAGTGGTCTTACACCTACCCAATTAGTAGTGGTCTTACACCTACCCAATTAGTGGTTAGTGAGAGAGAAGAGGGTATAGTGGTCTTACACCTACCCAATTAGTGGTTAGTGAGAGAGAGAAGAGGGTATAGTGGTCTTACACCTACCCAATTAGTGGTTAGTGAGAGAGAGAAGAGGGTATAGTGGTCTTACACCTACCCAATTAGTGGTTAGTGACACCTACCCAATTAGTGGTTAGAGAGAAGAGGGTATAGTGGTCTTACACCTACCCAATTAGTGGTTAGTGAGAGAGAGAAGAGGGTATAGTGGTCTTACACCTACCCAATTAGTGGTTAGTGAGAGAGAGAAGAGGGTATAGTGGTCTTACACCTACCCAATTAGTGGTTAGTGAGAGAGAGAAGAGGGTATAGTGGTCTTACACCTACCCAATTAGTGGTTAGTGAGAGAGAAGAGGGTATAGTGGTCTTACACCTACCCAATTAGTGGTTAGTGAGAGAGAAGAGGGTATAGTGGTCTTACACCTACCCAATTAGTGGTTAGTGAGAGAGAGAAGAGGGTATAGTGGTCTTACACCTACCCAATTAGTGGTTAGTGAGAGAGAGAAGAGGGTATAGTGGTCTTACACCTACCCAATTAGTGGTTAGTGGGAGAGAAGAGGGTATAGTGGTCTTACACCTACCCAATTAGTGGTTAGTGGGAGAGAAGAGGGTATAGGTCTTACACCTACCCAATTAGTGGTGGTCTTACACCTACCCAATTAGTGGTTAGTGGGAGAGAGAAGAGGGTATAGTGGTCTTACACCTACCCAATTAGTGGTTAGTGGGAGAGAGAAGAGGGTATAGTGGTCTTACACCTACCCAATTAGTGGTTAGTGAGAGAGAGAAGAGGGTATAGTGGTCTTACACCTACCCAATTAGTGGTTAGTGGGAGAGAAGAGGGTATAGTGGTCTTACACCTACCCAATTAGTGGTTAGTGAGAGAGAAGAGGGTATAGTGGTCTTACACCTACCCAATTAGTGGTTAGTGAGAGAGAGAGGGAGGGTATAGTGGTCTTACACCTACCCAATTAGTGGTTAGTGAGAGAGAAGAGGGTATAGTGGTCTTACACCTACCCAATTAGTGGTTAGTGGGAGAGAAGAGGGTATAGTGGTCTTACACCTACCCAATTAGTGGTTAGTGGGAGAGAAGAGGGTATAGTGGTCTTACACCTACCCAATTAGTGGTTAGTGAGAGAGAAGAGGGTATAGTGGTCTTACACCTACCCAATTAGTGGTTAGTGGGAGAGAAGAGGGTATAGTGGTCTTACACCTACCCAATTAGTGGTTAGTGGAGAGAGAAGAGGGTATAGTGGTCTTACACCTACCCAATTAGTGGTTAGTGAGAGAGAGAAGAGGGTATAGTGGTCTTACACCTACCCAATTAGTGGTTAGTGAGAGAGAGAAGAGGGTATAGTGGTCTTACACCTACCCAATTAGTGGTTAGTGGGAGAGAAGAGGGTATAGTGGTCTTACACCTACCCAATTAGTGGTTAGTGGAGAGAGAAGAGGGTATAGTGGTCTTACACCTACCCAATTAGTGGTTAGTGGGAGAGAAGAGGGTATAGTGGTCTTACACCTACCCAATTAGTGGTTAGTGAGAGAGAAGAGGGTATAGTGGTCTTACACCTACCCAATTAGTGGTTAGTGAGAGAGAAGAGGGTATAGTGGTCTTACACCTACCCAATTAGTGGTTAGTGAGAGAGAAGAGGGTATAGTGGTCTTACACCTACCCAATTAGTGGTTAGTGAGAGAGAAGAGGGTATAGTGGTCTTACACCTACCCAATTAGTGGTTAGTGAGAGAGAAGAGGGTATAGTGGTCTTACACCTACCCAATTAGTGGTTAGTGAGAGAGAAGAGGGTATAGTGGTCTTACACCTACCCAATTAGTGGTTAGTGAGAGAGAGAAGAGGGTATAGTGGTCTTACACCTACCCAATTAGTGGTTAGTGAGAGAGAAGAGGGTATAGTGGTCTTACACCTACCCAATTAGTGGTTAGTGAGAGAGAGAAGAGGGTATAGTGGTCTTACACCTACCCAATTAGTGGTCTTACACCTACCCAATTAGGGTTAGTGAGATGGCCGAGGCCGTTGAGTATCGAGAAGAGGGTATAGTGGTCTTACACCTGTCAGCATTCACTTCACAGGTTTGATAGTGTGCGCATGCCTGTCGCTACGACGTCAAATCCTTTGACCTACTAAGACTTCTAGTATGAACTGGTTATGATTACTACAATCAAACAATACTTTATTGTTTAGATTACCCATTTCCGTACAACAGAAGTATTTCTGGTCATTCTGGTGTTTCTAATACCACCAAATGCATTTTTCATATTTAGAGAAAAACAAAAACCGTACGTCTGAGAAGTAACGGTTATGGACAGACTCATGTTTCACTCTGTTGTAACGTTATTCAAATGCTTTATAGGTTTGTAGATTAACTGAATTTAGTGTCTATTTTTTACGGGTTGAAACTAGGGTGTGCTACTTTAATTCTTACCTTTTTTATGTCAGTAAAACATTTCTGAATTTTTTTTTTCATTTTTGTCTTGAATATATAAGTCAACATAATATATTGTGCATGCGCAACACCCACTTTCACTCCCAAAGGAATGATTAACCCTTTCACATCCACGTGCCGGCGACTCCATTCCTTTACACAACTGCACGTCCCAACGAAATGGGACGATCACAAAAGCATATTTTTTAACCGCAAGCCCTTTTGCGACTTGTCGTTAAAATGAACTAAGTGCCTTTTTTCTGTCAATACATATTTACCCTTTTGTGGAAAGGTCCCGGCTTGGAAGATTAGTGTTAAATACGTCCATGCATGCAAACCTTTTTTTTGTGAGAAAAACGTACACGGTCGATGACAAGAGTAAACACACTGTCACCCGACGATATGTATCCAGATACAGTCGGACCGATTTTAAAGGTATCATCTCTTGTTATTTCAGAATTTAAAGACACCACTTTCTTTTTCCAAAATTTAAAGACACCGTGTCACTTTTCCAAACAGTAAAGAAACCATCTTGCCTTTTCACAATTTAAAGACATTGTTTTGCCATTTTAGAATTTAAAGACACTGTCTTGGGTTTTTTTTTCTAGAATTTAGACTCTGTCTTACTTTTGTAGAATTTAAAGACACATTTGCACTTTTCTAGAATTTAAGGACAAATTCTGTCGGTTGTTGAATGTAAAGGCAGCATCTCATCTTTCTAGAAGTTAAAGACAGTGACTCACTTCTCAAGAATTTAAAGACAGTGACTCACATTCTAGAATTTAAAGACAGTGACTCACATTCTAGAATTTAAAGACAGTGTCTCACTTTTTAGAATTTAAAGACAGCGTCTAATTTTTCTAGAATTTACAAGCATCGTCTGAAGTTTTTAGAATTTAATGATAGCTCTAGACCCCCTGCGCGTGCTGTAACCTCACCGTGGTGCAGGGGTGTAACATTCTCTTTGAGAATGGCCAATACAGCACAATTGAAATTTTAAGTAAATGTCAGTATCTATCTGTGATATTTGTATTTTTGCACAGTTCTTTACACTGTTTTTATTTAAATCTTGAATTTTTATATTGATGTTGATCATCACTTTATTTGTTTGCATTACCATAGTTTGACACCCAATAGCCGATGTATTTTTCGTGCTGGGATATCGTTAAACATTCATTCATTCATTCATTCAATTTGTAGACTTTAAAGAAAGCCTTTCATCTTTCTTCAAGACTTCAAGACAGCGTTTTACCTTTGGCGTGCTCTCGGGTTTCTTTCTGTAGCTTCTCACTCCAGCCAGTGCACCACGACTTGTATATCAAAGGCCGTGGTATGTGTTATCCTGTCGGTGGGATGGTGCATATAAAAGATCCCTTGCTGCTAATCGAAACGTGTAGCCCATCAAGTGACGACAGCGGGTTTCCTCCCTCAGTATCTGTGTGGTCCTTAATCATATGTCAGACGCCATATAAGCGTACATAAAATGTGTTGAGTGCGTCGTTAAATAAAACATGTCCTTCTTTCTGTAGCGTGTATACTAATGATTGAATTATGAAATATTTGTTACCAGCGAACTCATAAGCAATCGATATAAATGTACTTAACTTCAAACATAGGGCTGTTTTGGTATTAAAGCAGGAACTTTTGCCTACTCGATGGCTGGTAGCATTCCACGTGTTCATTATTGCGATTGTAGAGAGCGATTATAACTGCCGAGTGTCAGTGTGACTCTCATTCGGTGACGCCACACGTTACTGGTGCGTCGTACGGAAATAGCTGATTGTATAGCATCCAGTGAAATCGTAATGTTGCCTTTTAATCGGCTATTCTAGTGGTTGTTAGCATTCAAATAGGTGATTGCTTAGCATTTAGTGGAATCGTAATGTTTCACTTGTCGCAATTGGCTATTCTAGTGGCTGTCAACATTCAAATAGCTGATTGCATAGCATCCAATGGAATCGTAATGTTGTCTTGTCGCAATCGACTATTCTAGTGGCTGTCAGCATTAAAATAGCTGATTACATAGCATCCAATGGAATCGTAATGTTATCTTGTTGCAATCGGCTTTTCTAGTGGCTGTCAGCATTCAAATAGCTGATTGCATAGCATCCAATGGAATCGTAATGTTGGCTTTTATTCGGCTATTCTAGTGGCTATCATTCAAATAGCTGATTGCATAGCATCCAATGAAATCGTAATGTTGTCTTTTAATCGGCTATTCTAGTGGTTGTTAGCATTCAAATAGGTGATTGCTTAGCATTTAGTGGAATCGTAATGTTTCACTTGTCGCAATTGGCTATTCTAGTGGCTGTCAACATTCAAATAGCTGATTGCATAGCATCCAATGGAATCGTAATGTTGTCTTGTCGCAATCGACTATTCTAGTGGCTGTCAGCATTTAAATAGCTGATTGCATGGCATCCAATGAAATGTAATGTTGTCTTGTTGCAATCGGCTTTTCTCGTGGCTATTCTCGTACGGGACACTCATATCGTGTGGCGTCGCCTTAACGGCAGACAGACGAACAGACAGACAGACAAACAGACGGGCAGACAGACAAACAGACAGACAGACAAATTCATAATTTACATCTCACCTTGTGTACAGATTAAAATTAAAATAAGAGTTCAAAAGTAATAATAAAATAATAAATTTTTAGCCAATTTTGAATTTTAAATACCTCTATTTCCGTCACTAATGCATCTAAGGATTCCCTGCTGTTACCTTCATCATATCATATCATATCATATCATATCATATCATATCATATCATATCATACCGTATCATACCATACCATACCATACCATACCATACCATATCCTATCCTATCCTATCCTGTCCTATCCTATCCTATCCTATCCTATCCTATCCTATCCTATCCTATCCTACCATATCATATCATATCATAAGCTACTTAACAGGCTAATAACTTAAGATTCCAGATACTGGTGGCCATATAGTTGATGGTGGTTAACGTTACAAAACAAAAATCCGTTATATTTTTGTAACGTCAGTTAGGTTTACTTAAATGATCACCAAAGAAAACTTACAATAGCCTGGCGAATCTGTATTACTGCATTACGTAGCTTGGAGGCGGGGGGAGGGGGGGGGGGGGGGGGGTAGACTGCCTTTTGCCCGAATAAAACAAAAATGTCCGAATCTGGAAAACATCATTTAATCATATTAGCATTACTACCAAACAGGTATATAGGTTTGTAAACGAACATCTACTCATTCTTACATGAATTGCAACTACGTTTGAGGGTAGAATGATGGAAATACCTGATAAAAAGCAAATTCTGACGGAATTTCTGTGTAATTTTTTCTTCGAATTTGAGGTTTTGCTCCAGCACTGGGGGGGGGGGGGGGGCAGTTACACCACCCCCACCCCCGTCTCGTACGCTTATAAACATGTGGGCCTATGGTCTTCAGATACGAGCCTAACAGCATGGCCGTCATGATGACGTGTCTGGATACAAAAGTAACCACAATACAGGTATTTGACTTTCAAAACTGCCTGAAAATGAAACACCAATCACCGCGGAATTACCCATATATCCATTGCGTGTCCGTTTACCACCGGTTTCACTGTATACTCAACGACACTGGACGGCAATTAAATAACGGAGCTGAAAAGAAGATTTTTATAAGGGATTACCGCCACGGAACATGGTCCGGAAACGGGCGATATTGAATTAACGAACTGGTGTGTGAAATCCGAACCGGGCCGTCAATGACAGGACTTGTGTGAAGTCAGTTGATAGCGTTGTTTCTTGACACAGCGACAACGCCGAACGCACGCTTGGCTGACAGCGCGCTATCCAGTGACCGTGTTCGTGACGGTGTGGTCTCTTTGAAGACATTGTCGCAAGAATTCATGACCCAGGTCCCGACACAGAACTCCGCACCTCTCCCTTTCTCAACACGGGGACGACGGAGAAACAGTTTAACAGCGAAACAGTGTAACAGTGTAACAGCGAAACAGTATAACACAGTAACAGTGAAACTCCGTAACAGTGAAACAGTGTAACTCCGTAAGAGTCAAACAGTGTAACTCCGTAACAGTCAGTGTAACTTCGTAACAGTAACAGCGAAACAGTGTAACTCCGTAACAGTGAAACAGTGTAACTCCGTAACAGTGTAACTCCGTAACAGTCAAACAGTGTAACTCCGTAACAGTCAGTGTAACTTCGTAACAGTGTAACTCCGTAACAGCGAAACAGTGTAACTCCGTAACAGCGAAAGGGTGTAATATTGTAACTGTGATAAGATGTAATACCATAACAGCGAAACGGCGTAACACCGTGGATTCGAAAGGAAGTAACATCACAAGAGAGAGCCAGAGAGAGAGAGAGAGAGAGAGAGAGAGAGAGAGAGAGAGAGAGAGAGAGAGAGAGAGAGAGAGAGAGAGAGAGAGAGAGTATTTGTAAAATTTGTAAATCGCATCGGCCAAGCTAACATCAATACAACGATGGCGTCAGACTTATGGTTACGGACCACACAGATTTTGAGAGGAAACCCGCTGTCGCCACTACATGGGCTACTCTTCCGATTGGCAGCAAGGGATCTTTTATTTGCGCTTCCCACAGGCAGGATAGCACAAACCATGGCCTTTGTTGAACCAGTTATGGATCACTGGTAGGTGCAAGTGGTTTACACCTACCCATTGAGCCTTGCGGAGCACTCACTCAGGGTTTGGAGTCGGTATCTGGATTAAAAATCCCATGCCTCGACTGGAATCCGAACCCAGTACCTACCAGCCTGTAGACCGATGGCCTGCCACGACGCCACCGAGGCCGGTCAGAAAAAGAGAAAGACATTATACTATATACTGACATTACAATTTATCATCACTCGTGTTATTTATATGCAAGCAGGACTCCACAGCAAAAGAAACCCATCAAAATGCTGGGAAACGTCTGTGATGGATTGAGATAAGCAAACATTCATTTTATCTGATCAGAACAGAACAGAACTTTATTTACTCCCAGGCCGTAAACCACGACATAAGAGGTACATAATGCATTTATACATATATTTTGACAAGATGGCAAACGTATAAGTATTTCACATTAATAAATAAATAAATAAATAAATAAACAAATACATATATATTTATATATACATAAAGCGCTCCCTTGATGCACGGTCGGTCTAATATCAATCCCCATCGGTGGCCCATTGAGCTATTTTTCATTACATCTAGTGCAAAGCAATTGGTGTAACAAAGGTCGTGGTATGTACTGTCCTGTCTGTGGTGAATATGCATATATAAGATCCCTTGCTACTAATACGAAAACGAAATGTAGCGGGTTTCCTCTCTAAGACTATAATGTCAAAATGACAAAATATGTGACATCCAATAGCCGATGATTAATAAATCATTGTGCTCTACTGGTGTCGTTAAACACAACAAACTTTTAGGGTTTTTTCTTCTCTCATTTTTAGAACTAGTTATTACAATGTGTTAAACACCTCATAGCTGCTGATTATTAAACAATGTGCTGGGGTACCAAAAAGCAAACATTCCTTTCCTCTATTCTATTCCTCTGTTGTTCATCATCTCCGGTAACGCCCACTGTGCGTGGTGTTTTCTTACATCAGTAGTTCTACCTTCCTCTAGGCGTGACAAATGTGTACTGTATGTTGCACTGACGTCACACCCACGACTGTCGTCTGTATTCCAGTGGCGGTCCCAGGGGTGGGTGGGTGTTCATTGCTACAGTGTTACAGTGAAACCTGTCCAAGTCGAACATACCGACCAACATTCATGGTCCAGAATTGTCTAAATTCTAAAACGTTCAATAAAATGTTCCCTCTTTTTCACTGGAACATGACTCAACTCCCTCCCCCCTCCCCCACCCCCATAAACGTCACTTCCATCTTCCTCCCCGCTATATGCAAATTTTCTTCTTTTTAAATGTATTTTCTGGGGGAATATGATCTGATCCCTCCCAAAACTTCGTTCACCAGTCTAGACCCCACGCACCCCCCACCCCAAACCCAAACGCCCCCCCTCCGCCCCCACCCCCACCCCACCCCAACCCACCCCCACCCCCACCCCCCTCCCGCACCATTTCCAGCACGCACGCCTGTTAACCCAAGGGCGATGAGAAATATTAGCCTGGTCAGTGTTGTAGGAATGTGTAAGTAAACGAAAAAAAAAAAGTCCCTAGCAGCTAAAAATGTTTATACCGATAACAAGGGATTATCACCTGTTTGACATGCAATACCCGATGATTAATATCTCAATGTGCTCTAGTGATCTCTATAAACAAAATAAAACGTCCAACGCACTGAGTCATCCTAGTTATTTAGGCAATGTTAAATAGTCTTTTCAGGTTGTTTTTGTGGGTTCGGTGACTAATATCGTGTTGTACATGAGAGAGAGAGAGAGAGAGAGAGAGAGAGAGAGAGAGAGAGAGAGAGAGAGAGAGAGAGAGAGAGAGAGAGAGAGAGAGAGAGAGAGAGAGAGAGAGAGAGAGAGAGAGAGACAGACAGACAGAGAGACAGACAGAGAGACAGAGAGACAGAGAGAGGGGGAGGGAGGGAGAGATAGAGAGACAAAGACAGAGAGACAGGATAGAGAGTGACATACAAAGAGAGAGAGAGAGAGAGAGAGAGAGAGAGAGAGAGAGAGAGAGAGAGAGAGAGAGAGAGAGAGAGAGAGAGAGAGAGAGAGAGCGGGGAAGAGACAGACAGACAGAGCGAGAGACAGAGAAAGAAAGACAGACAGCCAAGGACGAAATATATATTTTGAACACTGAATTAAAACGTTAATTGGGTATATAAACGTGAACACACATAAGAAGTATCGGTTTCAGTAGACAAAAAGAATGGATGGAGGGGGGCTTAAAACCCTCTAAATCCGCCACTGATTTATTCCCAGGTGTCTATCCCCTCCCTCTCATCTTTACGACCGTTTGACATTTTCGGTAAATAGATCACGTGACTTTCGTAAAGGTAGGGCCCACGTGTCGCTCGGCGATACAGGTAAAAGGTGAGGTGAAATTGACGGCGGAGATCTATTTCACTACCTGGTCAGTGCGTTTTACTTGTTGGGTTTTTACCTGCCTTTTGCTTACTCTACGGCAGCCTTTTGATAGCTGGCGTGTGTTTACGGACGCGGAGAGCTTGAATCGCTCGGTCTCGTGGATGTCATTCGACTTTTGTGTCTGTTTCGCATTGTTAATTTCTTCATCTTCTTCAGTTGGATCGCTCCGGTAATTTCAATGTTCATTTCGCTGTTGATTTCTGTGTTGATTTCACAGTGGAATTGAGTGGCGTGTTCTGTGTTTTGTGTTCATTTCTGAGGAAATTAGACTTTTTGTACTGTACGTGTTTTTGTTTAAAGGATTATTATCATTTTAATAGGAAGGAAGTTTGTTTTGTTTAATGACACCACTAGAGCACATTGATTTATTAATCATCGGTTATTGGATGTCAAACATGTGGTCATTTTTGACACAGTCATATGATAGAGAGGAAACCCGCTACATTGTTTTTTTATTAGTAGCAAGGGATCTTTTATATGCACCATTGCATAGACAGGATAGTACCTTAATAGGAAGGGTGCTGTTTTTCGGGAACACCGTAACAGCCATTGGGGTAGTCAGGATTTTATATTGGGGGCACCCACATTGTGGAGTTGGGGGAGGGGCACCCATATTGTGGGGTTGGGGGGCACCCACATTGCGGGGTTGGGGGGCACCCACATTGTGGGGTTGGGGGCACCCACATTGTCGGGTTGGGAGGGGCACCCACATTTTTGGAATTGGGGGGCACCCACATTGTCGGGTTGGGGGCATCCACTTTGTTGGGGGCACCCACATTGTTGGGATTGGGGGGGCACCCACATTGTTGGGATTGGGGGGGCACCCACATTGTCGAGTTGGGGGAACCCACATTGTGGGGTTGGGGGGCACCCACATTGTGGGGTTGGGGGGGCACCCACATTGTTGGGATTGGGGGGGCACCCACATTGTCGAGTTGGAGGAACCCACATTGTTGGGGGGGGGAACTACATTGTTGGGGTTGGGGGGAGCACCCACACGTTCTGTTAGTTGGGCGAGGGGGGAGGGGGCCGTTTCGAGGGCCGAATCCCTTTCCTGCTCAAGCAAAATTTCTTCCTTTTTTTTTCAATATATTTCCCGAGGGAGCAGGACTACACCCCCCTCCCCCTTATAAACTTAGCTCAACACTTTAGACCTTATCATGCTAAAATCCCTGCACATGCGCCTGAGTGATGGGGAAGACATCCATATTTTGGAGTGGGGGCACCAACTCTGTCTATAGTTCGTGTTAGAGGACAAATACAAAAGGTGGAGAGGTGTGATTGAGGGGGCGGGGCACGCCCTCTCCTAATTACGCCTGTGTACCCAGATTGCTCATGTCAGAAGTGATATTTTCTTTCATTAGTTATGTTTGTTGCTGACAACATGATATCAACATTGACAGCATGTTTAATTATAGTACGCGCTGTACGAACGTAAAGAGATAAATTCTGGAAATTCCCTAATTTAATTTTTATGTAGATTAGTTCCTGTATCCTAATACAGTGTAATTTACAATGTATCTTTCCTTATTTGTTCGTTTCATTCATTCGTTCTTTCCGTCCTTCTTTTTTTCTTTTTTTCTTTCTTTCTCTTTCATTCTTTCATTTTTTTCTTTCTTTCTTTCTTTTTTTCTTTGTTTCTTTTTTCTTTCTTTCTTTGTTTTACTTTCGTCCTTTCATCTTTTCATTCTTCCTTTTTTATTTATTTCTTACTTCCCTCGCTCTCCGTCTGTCTCTCTTGTCTCTATCTGTCCCTCTGCGTCTCTGTATGTCTGTCTGTCTATCTGCCTCTCTCTCTCTCTCTCTCTCTCTCTCTCTCTCTCTCTCTCTCTCTCTCTCTCTCTCTCTCTCTCTCTCTCTCTCTCTCTCTCTCTCTCTCACCACACACACACACACACATTCACAATCTCTCTGCCTCTGTCTCTCCCTCCCTCTGCCTCTGTCTGCCTCTGTCTGTTTCTCTCTCTCTCTCTCTCTCTCTCTCTCTCTCTCTCTCTCTCTCTCTCTCTCTCTCTCTCTGCCTCTGTCTCTCTCTCTCTGCCTCTGTCTCTGTCTCTCTCCGTCTGTCTCTCTTGTCTCTATCTGTCCCTCTGCGTCTCTGTATGTCTGTCTGTCTATCTTCCTCTCTCTCTCTCTACTCTTCTCTCTCTCTCTCTTCTCTCCCTCTCTCTCTCTCTTCTCTCTCTCTCTCTCTCTCTCTCTCTCTCCATCAAAATTCACACCACACATGCACAAATCTCTCTGCCTCTGTCTCTCCTCCCTCCTGCCTCTGTCTGTCTGTCTCTCTGTTGTTCTCTCTGTTTATCTCTCTCGTCTCTCGCTCTCTCTCTCTCTCTGTCTCTCTCTCTCTCTCTCTCTCTCTCTCTCTCTCTCTCTCTCTCTCTCTCTCTCTCTGCCTCTGTCTCTCATCTCTCCACTCTGTCTACTCTCATCTCTCTCTATCTCTCTGTCTCTCCGTCTCTCTCTCTCTCTCTGTATGTGTGTGTGTGTGTGTGTGTGTGTGTGTGTTTATGCCAATGGCCATGTATCTATTTTAAATATAGTACATTTGTGTTTTTACAGGCTACCCGAACGCTAAACAAACTGAAATTGCTGCTACATTGGTGAGTTTAATTCAAACTATATTATATGTACATATACTCTTCAAAAAAAGAAACGCAAAAGGGTACAAATGGGTTATAACTCCGATTTTATGTTTCCTACCGGTTCATGCTTTGTGAATATAAGGTCATTGCATGTCCCAAACACATTCCCACGGTTACATTCGATAAAACGCAGCTACTGTACAATAAAGTTCCAAAATGTGAATATTCGCAAAAACGCAGCCACGTGCAAACCATGTCACCACTGCACGTGCGTTGTCTGCACGTGCAACATGAACACCGACAGTATAAAAGTGCAGGATGTTCGCTTGCCTGGCCTCTGTATCTGGCCGACAGTTGACAATCCAGGACATGCCACGTCTCAGTGAACCGCAGAGAAAAACAATGCCATCGGCCGAACTAGACGCAGGCGAATCCAGAACGGCCGTTGCCAGGGCATTCCATGTGTCCCCAAGCACCATCTCCAGACTGTGGGACCGTTACCAGCAACATAGATCAACACGTGACCTCCCTAGATCCGGTCGACCACGGGTCACTACCCCGGGCAGGACCGCTACATCCGGTACGCCACCTTCGGGAACGATTGACTACTGCCACCTCCACAGCCGCAGCAATAACCAGGTTTGCGCAGGATATCCGACCAGACCGTACGGAACCGCCTACGTGAGGTAGGAATTCGTGCCAGACGTCCAGTTCGAGGTGTCATCTTAACACCACAACACCGTCGACTCCGACTGCAGTGGTGCCAGATTCATCGACAATGGCCCAACAACTGCGATGGAGACAGGTGTGGGTTCAGTGACGAGTCCCGATTTCTGCTCCGACGTCATGATGGAAGATGTCGCGTGTATAGGCGTCGTGGTGAAACGTTATGCGGCAAAAAAACTGCGTGCAGGAAGTGGACAGATTCGGCGGGGGTAGTGTCATGGTGTGGGCAGCCATCTCACACACTGGCAGAACTGACCTGGTCCACGTGCAGGGCAACCTGAATGCACAGGGCTACATTGACCAGATCCTCCGGCCACACATCGTTCCAGTTATGGCCAACGCCAACGCAGTGTTCCAACAATGACAACGCCAGGCCTCACACAGCACGTCTCACAACGGCTTTCCTACAGAACAAACAACATTAATGTCCTTCCTTGGCCATCGATATCACCGGATTTGAACCCAATTGAGCATCTATGGGACGAGTTGGACCGACGCCTCCGACAGCGACAACCACAGCCCCAGACCCTGCCCGAGCTGGCAGCAGCCTTGCAGGCCGAGTGGGCCACCATCCCCCGGGACGTCATCCGTACTCTGGTTGCTTCAATGGGCAGGCGGTGCCAGGCAGTTGTCAACACACGCGGAGGCCACACCCGGTATTGACTCCAGATGACCTTGACCTTGGTGGTGTGTCCTATCACTTACTCACAATGGACTAGAGTGAATTGTGAACAATCCTGCAACATTTGGTAATTATCGGACTCACCATTCAATAATTAAATCAATTCTCCAAATGTTACGACAATGTAGTTTTGCGTTTCTTCTTTTGAAGAGTATATGTTTGTTATGCCTTGTTCTGTCTGTGGGAAAATACCGGTTAAAAATAAAATAAAAAAAACAATGTGAGGAGTCGTACGTTTACAAGTAGATGTATCTTATTTTACGCAGAAAATTACGGAATATGGTTCGAAGCAAGAACAAAAGAAAATATTAGTTTATTCTGAACTAACTGATCAATTGTTTTAATCGTCAATTCAGTGGCCTAGTTTTGCACATAAACTTCAAATTTGCAACTGTTAAACTATTGTTATAACTGATGTTATATTGCAATCAGAACAGAAAAGAACTTAAAGGGACAGACCCAAATTTCAACCCCTGAAAATTAACACTTAAGTTTAATTAATCTACAAACCTGTAACACATTTGCATATATTTACAACTGAATGAAACATGAGTCGGTGACTTTGAAATGGTGAAATACCCTCTAGAAACAGACCAAAACCCGACTCCATGACTGTTACTTCTCAGACGCATAAGCGTTTTTAAAAATATGAGAAATGCATTTTGTCATCCCCCTCCCATCCCCCTCCCTTCATTCAGGACAAAAATAAGGCTACCCACTCCGCCACCCCCTCCCCCCACCCCCTTCAAAAATGGGAGCCCGTACCACTACATCACCGATGACGATGGTAGTAAACTTGAGTCGGGAAGGGGATATTTTGTTCAGCATGGCGTCGCTATTCACTATGCAAGCTCCAGAGATCGCTACACAATATATAGTTGCTGATCAGTTTTCAATGGACTGAAAATGTTAATAAAGGTTTTTAAAACAAGGGGCGGAATTGAGCTCAGTCGGTTGAGTGTTCGCTGGATGTGTTTGCGCCGCAGGATCGAACCACCTCGATTGATCCATTTTGTCTCGTTCCAACCAGTGCACCATAACTGGTCAAAGGCCGTGGTATGTGTTTTCCTGTCTGTGGGAAAGTGCATATATAAAAGAGCCCTCGCTGCATTAGGAAAACTGTAGCGGGTTTTCTCTGATAACTATGACCGGCCTCGGTGGCGTCGTGGCAGGCCATCGGTCTACAGGCTGGTAGGTACTGGGTTCGGATCCCAGTCGAGGCATGGGATTTTTAATCCAGATACCGACTCCAAACCCTGAGTGAGTGCTTCGCAAGGCTCAATGGGTAGGTGTAAACCACTTGCACCGACC
Source organism: Gigantopelta aegis (assembly GCF_016097555.1). Lineage (NCBI taxonomy): Eukaryota > Metazoa > Mollusca > Gastropoda > Neomphalida > Peltospiridae > Gigantopelta > Gigantopelta aegis. Next base: position 31,160,002 of record NC_054711.1, read on the forward strand.
AGTGATCCATAACTGGTTCAACAAAGGCCATGGTTTGTGCTATCCTGCCTGTGGGAAGCGCAAATAAAAGATCCCTTGCTGCCTGTCGTAAAAAGAGTAGCCTATGTGGCGACAGCGGGTTTCCTCTAAAAACAGTGTCAGAATGACCATATGTTTGACGTCCAATAGCCGATGATAAGATAAAAAAATCAATGTGCTCTAGCAGCGTCGTTAAATAAAACAAACTTTACTGATGACTATGTGTCAGAATTACCAAATGTTTGACATCCAATAGCCGATGATTAAACAAAATTTTCTCTGGACTGTCCCTTTAAAGGCATATTGTCACAGACCACTGACCTATTACATGGCCTAACAAAGTATTACTTAAAAATATATATATATATTTGATTTGTCCCTAAATGTACTTTATTCAACCATCTATGTAGCCACCATATTCCACGTATTAATGATATTTTGTAAAAATAATTGAATTATGGCAATGGTCCATAATTTAAAAACTAACATTGCTGAGTGGTTTGACAAGGATTTCACTCCATCATGGTCTAGTTAAAGTGATGCAATAACTAGATTTGGTCTGTAAAAATTAATGTAATTTTGATTTATTATTAATTTTTAGAGAAATAAGGGCCTTAAATCTGTGACAGCATGCCTTTAAATTGTTTTGTGTCTGTGGTCTTTACGAAAGGGTCTGTGGCATTGCGCATGTCTCTCAGCGTAAAGATCGCACTCAGGCTGCGATGCTGTGTGACTTCTTTAATTACCAAACCACGTCACCTTTCACTTCCCTTTGATCAGGTGCGAAGCCGTGACAAGCTGGGAATGTCGGGCTATTGGCATTCTTGGCCGGCGTGTAGTCTTAAACGACCCAAAGCGGGATGCAATACCATCGGGACAGTTCAAGCCTGAGGCGCGATGGTGTGCAGGATCGATCGCCCTCGGTGGACCTTTTAATTTTGAGGGTGGGGATGGGAGTGTGTTGTTTTGGTTCTTTATGGTTATTAGGGTTTTTTCTCTTTTTTTTTTTTTTTTCCCTTTTGTTTTGTTTCTGGGTTTTCCCCAACTTCCAGCCATTGCCTCATGTGTGGTACATCAAATGACGTGGTATGTACTGTCGTGCCTGTGACACGGTTTTTATAAAATATCTCTTGCTGCTTTAACTTTAGGTGTGTGGGCGGGAAATAGCTCAGTTTTAAAGCGGTCGCCTGATGTACTGTCGGTATGGGATCAATCCCCGTCGGTGGGCCCATTGGGCTATTTCTCGTTCCAGCCACTGCACCACGGCTGGTATATCAAAAACCGTGGTATATATTATCCTGTATGTGGGATGATGCATATAAAAGATCCCTTGCTACTAATGGAAACACATGTAGCGGGTTTCCTCTCTAAGACTATATAAGTATATCAAAATTACCGAATGTTTGACATCCAATAGCCGATGATTAATAAATCAGTGTGCTCTAGTAGTGTCGTTAAACAAAAAACCAAGCAAACTTGTGGACCAAATGTCAAAATAAGCATACTTTAGATATTAAATAGCTATACTTTAAAACATTAAGTCAGTCGTTCATCCATACATTCATCCATCCATCCATTCATCCATTCGTTCGTTCGTTCATTCATTCGTTTATTGATTCATTCATTCATCCATCGATCCATTCATTCCATACACAATTCATTAAAGAGACGCAGAACATAATACACAACAACAGAAATGCTAATATTTTGACAGACAAATAAACATTTTCACGACAAAATTAATTCACTGTCAAATTTGGGCTAAAAAGTTAACAAAAGTTTGTTTTGTTTAACGAGACCACTAGAGCACATTTACTATTAATCATCGACTATTGGATGTCAAACATTCGGTAATTTTGAAGCATAGTCTTAGAGAGGAAAACCCTATAGGTAGTACTATACCAAATAACTTCCGGCTGGGTCAAAGTTCGAGGTGCACCCAACTTTTGATAGAGAAGTGAACACCACAAGTCCTGTGATTGGTTATAAATGTGAGTGTGTTGGTTGTAAAAAATAATAGTTTCATCTGGGTAAAATAAATGTGCAATTTTATTTCATCTAGTATCAATGTGTCAAGTAGCCTTGTGCTTGAATACACCCTATAGCACATATTCAGTGCATAATAAAAAATATTATGATTTTGTCATTTTATTTAATTAAACTATACTGGTTGATTAATTAGCCATCACTCGATCATGCAAGTTCACAATGACCTTGACCTTGACAATAATCTCTGTACATGGCTCTGAATGGAGTTTGAATCAAAGTTAGCACTGAAGAAAAGTTGGTTTTGGCCTATAATTCATACTGTAAAGATTTCACTAATTTCTTTTTACATGGTATTTGACTTGCCATATACAACTGCTCTTAAATATGGTATTATATAAAGGCAACCTGAACTAAGATTTTAATAGCAATTTATTTTTATATTAAAAATAGCATGTGCCAATAGTGGGTTAATGTCTTTAGTTTCCATTAACATTGTAAATTTTTTATGTATGAAATTTTGAAAACTCAAATTTGTAAAGAAGTTGATTTTTATTGTCATTTTGACATATTTATAGGGTGCTAAGTTATATTTTAGACAAATTTGTAGTTTTATGCAAAATTTAAAGTAAATTTGAAGAAAAAACTTTACCAAAAAAACATAATTAAATTTGTTGCCACTATTGTGCCTTCTGTTCTTATTTGTACATAACAATAAGGTTGTTAAACATATACTTAGATCTCCAGATAATTTTTGTTTCTTAATAATCACTTAGTTAGCTCTCATGAAAAGCATTTTGAGTTATACTAGATTCAGAACCAATTTTTTCAGATTTGATTATATCGCCTTGGATTAAGTTGATAATTTATTTTATTGTTAAAGCTGTATTACCTAATGTTACTAGCTAAATAAAATGCTGGATTACAGATTGTAGGAATACATCTAATGTACATATTTTATTTATCCGGATTAGAAAATAATGCAAGAAAATAGATGTTCGGGTAATTTTGTCATTTAAAAATAGTTTGTTTTCAGTAATTAATCAAAAATAAATATGTTAAAGCTGCATGATTATTCCAGATATCACACACCTATTAAAAACCTCCAACTACAGTAGGCTATAAATAAAATATAGTCAGGAATATTGGTGGCTGCCAATAGTTTTGATGGTTCATTATGAAAAATCAGCATGGCCGATGGATTTGAAATTTCCCACACCTGGTAACTTGAAGACACCCACACCCAGCATACAGGATTTCCTCCCAACACTAATGTTCAGGACATTAAGTCATTACTTCATACAGATACAGTCATGTTTGTGTTTCCTTCCTCAGACAGTGTATTTTTTTAATACTGATATTTTCTTTGATGTGCCTGTTAAGGTCTTCATAATCTAGGGGTCAATCAAGTGCATGTGTTTTAATGGAATTTCTTAAAGGGGTAGAGATACTCTGACTATCTTTGTTGTCTTTACATATATACCCGAGTACACACACCCAACTGAAAGTAAATATCTTCAGGAGTTTTATTTTTAAAACATTTTGTTGTTTTAATATGACATATTGCATTTGTACAAAAACTATATGCAATATATATGCTTTTTGAGGTGTACATTATATTAGGTTGCACTGTAGAAACAACAGTTCCAGTGAGGTTGTCAGTTTATGTCAGAATACACCAGATCCTGGTTGTCATAAGACACATAGCTGGACACTTTTTGAAAATGTATGTTATCAGTATAGGTAGTACTATACCAAATAACTTCCGGCTGGGTCAAAGTTCGAGGTGCACCCCAACTTTTGATAGAGAAGTGAACACCACAAGTCCTGTGTGATTGGTTCATAAATGTGAGTGTGTTGGTTGTAAAAAATAATAGTTTCATCTGGGTAAAATAAATGTGCAATTTTATTTCATCTAGTACCAATGTGTCAAGTAGCCTTGTGCTTGAAACATGTATGGGGTACCTGTAAAAAAAAGTACTCGAATTTTGTGCGAAACTAGGGTAGTCATAGACGCTACCCGTTATCTCAGAAACGAGCAGCTTGAACCCCATTTTTTTCTGATTCACTTTAAGTGTAAGGGGTGGTAGTATTTATATCCGTGACGTTTATGTCGGTTGATACGTTGCAGGTAGGAGTTTTAGCCGCATATGTTACTATTGTCGTCTATGGGATTTGATTTGGTAGTATACACCCTTTAGCAGCAAGGGATTTTTTTTATGCATCATCCCACAGACAGGATAGCACATACCACGGCCTTTGATATACATCAAATGGCCACGTCGGGAACTAATCAAATAGTTCGCGAACGTTAGCGAAACCTTTGCAGGCTGAACTTGTGTTGTGGTGCACTGGCTGGAAAAAAAAAGAAAGAAAGAAAGAAATGTTTTATTTAACGACGCACTCAACACATTTTATTTACGGTTATATGGCGTGAGACATATGATTAAGGACCACACAGATATTGAGGGAGGAAACCCGCTGTCGCCACTTCATGGGCTACTCTTTTCCATTAGCAGCAAGGGATCTTTTATATGCACCATCCCACAGACAGGATAGTACGTACCACGGCCTTTGATATACCAGTCGTGGTGCACTGGCTGGAACGAAAAATAGCCCAATGGGCCCACCGACGGGGATCGATCCCAAACCGACCGCGCATCAAGCGAGCGCTTTACCACTGGGCTACTTCTCGCCCCGTACGGTAATAGAGGACCACTGTATTGTAATCCTTATTTCAATAGCTACTTGACGTGTCACTCGAGAGAAGTGCTTGTCACTAGTGTGCTTAATGTTGTTAAGTGTTGACGAAAACTCTATCACTGTCACATGCATTTGAGAACGCAGGCGAGAACCTGAGGGGGTGGGGAGGTTAAAGATTGGTGCCGAATTACAGAGACAGCGGAACTGGGGGCATGATTCCCCCCTCCCCGTTCCCTATTATTGTGCTCATAAACCTGGAGAGAGAGAGAGAGAGAGAGAGAGAGAGAGAGAGAGAGAGAGAGAGAGAGAGAGAGAGAGAGAGAGAGAGAGAGAGAGAGAGACAGGAGTCGAGAGATCGAGATGAGAGAGAGAGAGAGAGAGAGAGAGAGAGAGAGAGAGAGAGGAGGAGAGAGAGAGAGAGAGAGAGACAGATAATGAATGTTTAACGACACCCCAGCACGAAAAGTACATCGGCTATTTGGTGTCAGTGACAGAGAGACAGAGACAGACAGAGACAGACACACACACACACACACACACACACAGAGAGAGAGAGAGAGAGAGAGAGAGAGAGAGAGAGAGAGAGAGAGAGAGAGAGAGAGAGAGAGAGAGATACAGAGTCAGAGTCAGAGAGACAGACAGACAGACAGGCAGACATATAACTTGTGTACTTGCCTCTATACCACTGGTGTTTCAGGCATGTCTACCCCGGACGTTTATCCGTGGAGCGATCCACTCTGATTTTTTCTCCCATCCTACTGAAGCCCTGTTACAGACGTAACCATTGTGTTGAATGACACCACAAGAGGCAATCTAATTAAAATTAACTCCACTGGTTAATTACTATTACCTGTGGATCTAACAGCACCCCGTTGGAGATGACATTTCATTCGACCAATCAAAACCTTACTTGCAAAATTATGCCAGTGATTTGAAAAGAATTTGAAAAATTCCGGATTATGCCAAGTGTATACGAAATGATTCGGGTGAATTACGAAGTATGCCGGAAACTAATTGCAATATAAAAGTTTATATAAAATTCGTTTGAAGACGAAAAAACAAACAAACAAAAAAACGGGATGGTATAGCCATAAATCTGTTTATACTAGTATACAATCCAGAGTTTATTATTGCACTTTTCCCTTGTTTTTTAATGTTGAAATAAACCAACAAGTTCGCCTATTGCATAAAGTCTCGCCCGATATTTTTAGAATTTGTATGCTCCCGAATAACGCTATAAAAGGCGAAGTGTGATTGGTCGATATTTAAATTGTTATTTGTAGATGAAATGTTATCCAATGTTTGACATCCACTAGCCGATGATTAATTAATCAATGTGCTCTGGTGGATTCGTTAAAAAGAGTCACTAACTTGTAACTTTAATATTATGAATAGACAAGAAAGGGTAGCATCTAAGTGTCGGGGGGGGGGGGGGGGGGGGGGGGGGGGGTGGGGGGGGGGGGGGGGGGGGTAGTCCAGTGGTAAAGGGCTCGCTTGATGCGCGGATTGATCCCCGTTGGTGGGCCTATTGGGCTATTTCTCGTTCCAGCCAGTGCACCACGACTGATATAACAAAGACCGTGGTATGGCCTGTCCTGCCTGTGGGATGGTGCATATAAAAGATCCCTGGCTACTAATGGAGTAATGTAGCGGGTTTCCTCTCTAAAACTATAATATGTCAGAATTACCATCTTTGACATCCAATAGCCGATGACTGACCAATCAATATGCTCTAGTCGTTAAACAAAACTGATTAGGAAAACAATATGTTTTGAACACATTTCTTATTTGTCGAAAATTGACAGTATTTTGTATGAAGTGCACTCTAGCTATGTTCTGTCAGTTGAACAGATTACGATCAGCTGACGAGTCATCGACTGCTAATTGGCAAACAGGAAACTAATACAAAAGACACCGACTAAAGCGACATCTAGTGACTAACAAAGTATACAGGACAATTAGTTTGAAGCGCAAAACCACACCTGCACGTTCAATGTTTTTCGCAAAATAACATCCGGGTTTCTTCTCTCATCCCGCGCGAATTATGCACCGAAGATATGTTGATGTTGACTCTGAGGATCATTACGGATTATCTTGGATTATCGCCGCCGCTTTGAGCCCGTCTCATCTCAAGTTATCTTGATCCGTTGATTTTGCTAACAACACGAGCCCGTACCTTTCCAGGACTAGGGATGTTTGTCACAGAGTTTCTTTGCCCCAGTTAATAGCTGCAGTAATGACGTCCACGTGCGTTGACTGTCAACGAAATACACACAAATGTGCCCCCAGGCGCGTATGTAAGGGATGGGTGGGGGAGGGGGGGGGGGGGTCATTATATTAAAGAACCACATACTTTCTACATCCGATTCGAACCAAGTTTCCTGGGGCGCATGATACACACACACAAACACACACACACACACACACGCCGTAAACTGGGTCGCCACAGTCTAGACCTCCCGTACGCCTCCTCCTGACATTCCTGCACACGCGCCGTGTCCCGATAAAACTAAATTATAACTTATTCCTGCCCCCCCCCCCCCCCCCCCCCCCCCAAACCCCGCACCAACTCCGCTTGTTGTACGTTCGGTACGACCATGCATTTCATTTCATAGAAACGCAAATAAGGTCATTTAGTGCACAGGAATAAAATCTCAACAACAGACCAACCAGTCTAATGGCTTTGAATGGAAATTTGGTGCGTATCAATTAAAGAAACCAGTCGCAGAAAATAAATTCCAAACAGACGGCTTCGCAGACGGCACACAGGCTATCACAACATCAACACTTGGGCCAGTCATATATACACGTCTCCACGATAAAGACTCTGAGCCGCCACATTTTGATGATATACACGCCACATTAGATACACTTTTTATCCCTTCCTCCATTGTCATGACATGTTTACCACCAGAAGCCCAAACGCGGGCTATATATTTATCACAGTAGGCCTACTGGAGTTTGTCGGTAAAAACACTCCAAACAAATTATACAATTCATAAGTGTTGAAAGTCACTTTTGCGATTTATTTAAACATTTCGAATACCTGTGAATGGCGGAATTCCCTCTGCACGCAGTAGTACATCCCGAAGAGGTGGGGAGAGATGGGGAGGGGGAGGGGGTGGGGTGGCAGACAAGAGCTTATCTAAAGTTTGTTTTGTTTAACGACGCCACTAGATCATATTTATTTATCAATCATCGGCTATTGGATGTCAAGCATTTGGTAATTTTGACATATCGCTACATTTTTCCATTGGGTAGCAAGGGATCTTTTATATGCACCATCCCACAGACAGGATAACACGCACCAAGGCATTTGGTATACCAATCGTGGTGTATTGGCTGGAAAAAATGAATTAGCCCAATGGGTCCACCGACGGGGATCGAGCCCACACCGACCGCGCATCAGGCGAGCTTTTTACCACTAGTCTACGTCCGGCCCCAGAGGATATTTCTGTTTACAATAATTCTTGGAAATAATTTGTACCCTACCATCATTTACGCAGCATTTTGTGTTACACGTTCAAACGTCTTTGAAGAGGAGACAGTCATATAGCGCTGAATTTGCAAAGACCGTGTCTGTCTTACATGCACGTAACTACATACATAACAAAGCGTGTTTTGTTTGACAAACACCACCAGAGCGCATTGATTAATTATTCATCGGCCATTGGATGGTCAAACATTTGGTAATTTGGTAATTAAAATTTTGTAATACGTCTTCTTTTTTTTTCTTCTTTTTTTTTTTTTTTTGGGGGGGGGGGTGGTTCGTAAAACCTTTGTTTATTAGGAACATGGCAGCACCCGTTTTATAATTATCCCACAGTCGAATATTATACAACATTGGATGTTACTATAACGCGAATATAATTATTGTTTTGTAACCTTACTGGATATTTGCATGGAATAAAGCAGAAAACTGCAAACGGAAACATAATCCTTTCTTTTTTTCAATTGTTTTATTTTATTTTATTATTCTTATTCATATAGATGTGTTGCAAATAGAAAATATAATTCTTGTTTTGTTTAACCATACCACTAGACACATTGATTAATTAATCATCTTCTACTGGATGTCAAACATTTGGTAATTATGACTCGTAGTCATCAGAGGAAACCCGCTACATTTTGCTTAATGCAGCAAAGGGTCTTTTATATGTACTTTCCCAAAGACAGGAAAGCACATACCACGGCCTTTGATCAGTTGTGGTGCACTGATTGGAACGAGAGAAAAAAAACAATCAATTGAATGGATCCATCAAGGTGGTTCGATCCTAAATCATGTACACTGCTTAAACACCTGCGTTTAAAGGGACATTCCTGAGTTTGCTGGATTGTAAGATGTTTCCGACTAATAAAATATTTGTACGATTAAACTTACATATTAAATATATTTTCTTTTTTAGAATATCATTGCCTGTATATTCAATGTGTTTCTGGTCGTCTTAATATTTGTAAGAAGTTCAAACTGGATTTTGTCTTCAAATAATTTCGTACGTACGAAAAAACTATATTTTAGGAAATAAAATGACATTTAACCAAGTACAAATATTAGAACGGTCAGAAACACGTTTAATATACAGCCACTAATATTTAATGCAGACAAATATATTTGACATGTAATTACAATCGTTAAAAAGTCTCTGTTAGTCGATAACATCTTAAAAATTGAAGCAAACTCAGGAATGTCCCTTTAAGAAAAAAAAACAGGTTTCGACAATTCGACCCATAAAGTTTATTTTGTTAAAGACTCCACAATCTCAGTGAAATCCTTTCTTTCACGTCCAAATCAATCGTATCAGCCGATGCGATTGACTGGGACGTGAAAAAAACAACCCGAGTGCAATGGAGGGGATTGATCCCGGGACCCGTCGCACTTATGTCGAGTGCTCTTTTTCTTCTTCTTTCTTTTAAAACTTTTATTCGTCAAACTCAATATTGCATCAGTCGAGTGCTCTATCAAGGAGTCGCATCCCGCCTCGACTGTTTACCCAGATACTTGGTGTGCACTTAACTAGCTTGATCTCGGCGATCAGTCATGCTTAATAGAGTTATCAAGCTTAGGTTACTGCGAAGAGCATACTTACCTCGTCTGTGTTGTCTTTGAAATCGAAATTGACAGCCATAACACAATTTCGTATTTCCACGAACAAACCGCAATGTTTTCGAGGTAAAAAGATTTCAGCGCCAAGTTCAGCCAGCTAACGTTTCGCAAACGTTCGCGAACGATTTGACTAGTTACCGACGTAGTCATTTGGCATAAACCAGACTAGCGGACGTTTTGTCCGCTGAACTCAGTCTTGTTATCATCAGCGATGTGTTCAACAGGATGAGCGCTTGCGAGAAATTTGACTGGTACCACCGACTCCTATCACATCACTTTCATTTCGCTTTTGGCGCAAAAAACCAGTTTAGCGAGGAACCGGGATCGTTGAGTCCTTCTGAAAAGGCCTCAGTTCAGTAGGCCGAGTTCTCCTTTCACTTTCATTTTAAGGCAACACACCACCATTTAGCGTGTCGTTACTTGTGGTGGTAGATTAGGGGCGGAACGTAGCCCAGTGGTACAGCGTACGCTCGATGCGCGGTCGGTGTGGGATCGGTCCCCGTCGGTGGGCCCATTGGGCTATTTCTCGTTTCAGCCAGTGCATCAAAGGTCGTACATGTACTACCCTGTCTGTGGGATGGTGCATATAAAAGATCCCTAGCTATTAATCGGAAAGAGTAGCCCATGAAGTGGCGACAACGGGTTTCCTCTCTCAATATATGTGTGGTCCTTAACCATATATCTGACGCCTATAACCGTAAATAAAATGTGTTGAGTGCGTCGTTAAATAAAACATTTCTTTCTCTTTTTTGTTGGTAGTAGATTAATATAGTCCCGCTTAGGAAATACTTCCTCAGAAAACAAGGAAAGAAAGGTTTTATTTAACGACGCACTCAACACATTTTATTTACGGTTATATGGCGTCGAACATATATGTATCGTTAAGGACCACACAGATATTGAGAGAGGAAACCCGCTGTCGCCACTTCATGGGCTACTCTTTTTCGATTAGCAGTAAGGGATATTTTATATGTACCACCCCACAGACAGGATAGTATATACCACTGCCTTTGTTACACCAGTTGTGAGGCACTGATTAGAACGAGAAATAGCCCAGTGGACCCACCGACGGGACAGAAAACAAATACTACAAAATTCTGATATGCCTTTTGTAATCTTTATTTGATGATTACAAGTAGGTTGACCTCTGTAGTATTTAAATAAACCCTTGGTTTTTAGTAACTTGTTATATGTAGTACTAACTGATTACAACTGTGCAAGTGGTATACTACCACATGTATAACAGCAACACGATGCGGTGCTCTGGCGTGAGGGTAGACAACTGAAAAAGTTAGTGGTCGGCCTATGTTGATTTTTCACTGTACTTATCAGTTGAGAGCACTCCCTAGAATTAGTAATCACATAACCCTCTCGACAGTGTTGTATTTTTCACAGAATATATTCTGACATAGAAATTGTTTTGAACTGCATGGAGTTAATGGTGGTTTGGAACCTTAACGATAGGCGTGAAAACAATCTAGCTAACGACAGCGTGTCCCCCGTTCTTACTATTAATTTCGTTCCATAGGTTTTGGTCATTTTCTGTTTTACCGGTAAAGAGTATTCTATGTGGCGGCAGCGTGTATCCACTTGTCTCTCTCGACCGTCCATATGTCGAACTAGCCATGTTACACGCCAAATACTCGTAGATTAAAGTGTGCTGAAGGTATGACTACGTATACCAAATACAATCCCATAGGCGACCATGTTAACGGTTGTGTTTAAAAACACTACATGCAATATATCAACCAAACTATGACCCATAAATATCAGTACTACAATCCCTACCTCAAAGTATTAACTGAAGAAAATGGTACCTATCGTGACTCATTTTCGGTATAAACAGATGTTTTTACAACACCCCTAGTTTCGCAAAATCATTTAGTACCCTTGTTTTACAGGTACCCTATACATGTTTCAAGCACAAGGCTACTTGACACAGTGATACTAGATAAAATAAAATTGCATACATTTTTTGCCCAGATGAAACTATTTTATAACAACCAATACACTCACATTTATCACCAATCACAGGACCTATGATGTTCACTTCTCTATCAAAAGTAGGGTGTACCTCGGACTTTGACCCAGCCAGAAGTTATTTGGTTTTGTACTACTTAAACTGTGTAGCAATTAAACCGGACAAACAATACTTCCTTTCTGCCTTAGAAGAAGAGAGCGACTCCTGTGATGTCATTATATTAATTTTAAAAACGAAATTTCATTCCATTTCAGCTCATTTTCGTGCTTATATTCATTTAAGGTTCAGGCACGCTGTCTTGTGCACACACCTCCAGGACAGTTGTTAGTTGTTAGTGAGAGAAAAGAAGGGTATAGTGGTCTTACACCTACCCATTTAGTCGTCAATACTCGTTCTGGGTGGGAGCCGGTACAGGGCTGCGAACTCTGTCTTATGTCCGATGGCTTAACCACGAGGCCGGTTTAAAAGGAAACAACAAGTTCGCCACCTGGAATTTGAAATATCATCTCTCTTTACATCCAGGCGTCCGAAAGGGAATTAATCCTCATTAAACGGCCATTCCTTTAGTTTGCTGCAATTTTTTAAGATGTTATCGACTAACAAAGACTTTTTAACGATTGTAATTATATATCAAATATATTTTTCTGCATAAAATATTGGTGGCTGTATATTGAACGTGATTCTGATCATTCTAATATTTGTACTAGGTTAAATTTCATTTTATTTTCTAAAATGTATTTTTTTCGTGCGTACGAAATTATTTGAAGACAAAATCCAGTTTGGGCTTCTTACAAATATTAAGACGACCAGAAACACATTGAATATACAGACACTGATATTCGAAACAAGAAAATATATTTAATATGTAAGTTTAATTGTAGAAATATTTCATTAGGCGGAAATTCAGGAATGTTCCTTTAAATCACAGGGCCCAGTTTAACAAAACACCGTAAGCCACGTTTTGGACGTAAACGTAAATGGATGACTAATCGACAATTCTTATTACTAATAACACTATAAGAAATATAGTTCAAAGTAAACATATTTCATTTTATTTTGCCCTTAAACTGCTCCATCTTCCGTAATGATGTCATTTTCTGCGTGAAATTGATGCCAAACACGTGTTAAATTACTAGTCGCAGACGTAAATTTACGATAGTTTGTGAAATTTGAACCAGTAGACGGCCTGTTGTAGATGCGGGAATCAAAACTGACTTTACGCCATGATTATGGAAGGTGGAAGCTAAGAGTCACATCAGTTCCAATAAAATTAAGAAAAGGGACAACTACGCTTTTCAGTGGAACTAGTCTATATTCGCAGGAATAGTTGTGCGCGCATTTCCGATTCCTTTTTCCCTCCGTCAAAAGAACATTTAATCTTCTGTTTATCTCCTAATGCGCGAAAGGAAAAACAGGATAGGCGAAGGCGGTTATAAACAATTCAATAGCTGGCAATTAAAGCTTTATCGCCTTGACGTTTGCCCTAAGTTCCCAAACACGCCACCTGAAAGTACTTGTGTGATGAACTTGTTAGAAGCGGGGAGTGTTCTTTATATGAACTCCAGATCGACGGAGACCAAAAGGAAAAATAAATATAGCAACATAGTCATAGAAAGTCTTCCTGAAATTGGCGGTGGGTCGTTTGTTTTGTTTAACGAGCAATTTCTCATCGGCTATTTGATCATTCTTATTCATACGTGGTTTTCACAGAAAATTAGCTACATTTTTTCCATTAGGCCAGTATTTTTTTATTATTCGGTTTACGAACCCGCCGACGTAACTTTTGCTCAAATAAAAAAATTTAAAAATTTAAATCATATTTTTCAATTTTTTTTTTTTTGTTTTGCCGCCGACTTCCACAAATAACTCTAAAGAATTTTTTTTTTTACCATTCTAGTCTATCGTGGCGCATTTCGTAAGGTAACAGTGAGAAATAGCACTTATTTCGTCAATAAATATACCGTTGTAAATACGAATTGTTAATTCGTTTTCGGTCGCTCTCTTTCGGTCCGATTCGCTATTTCGGTCCGATTTCTATGCACCGCGCGGTTGCGCACAGAGATGCCTTGTCAATCTTATCTTGTTACAAAGAATCCACATCTATCAAAGTAGCCATATTAAAAAAAAATCACCCCTACTGACCCCAAACAGGCCTTAGCAGCAAGGGATCTTTTGTATGCACATTCCCACAGACAGCACACATCACTGCCTTTAATATATTAGTCGCGGAGCACTGGTTGAAACGTAAAAACCCAATCAGACAATGAGTCCACCGAGCGGTTTCGATCCTTCGACTCAAGCGCATCAGGGATGGGGGAGGAGAGCGTTCTACTGATCGATCTACTGATCGAGCTAGATCCGCACCTGTTCAACTTTGCACATTTGTTCCAGAGTTTCTGCGACGATTTGCGTCCGTTTCATATTTTATGGAAACCAGGCTTTACTGACAAACAGTTTGAGGTAATGGCGTCAAGCGTATTAAAGAACGGATCGCAAGACCACTAACCTACTAAATACTTTCCAAGAAAATATTGCCTGAAAATAATAACCAGAGTTCACGGGCGAAACGAACAGTCGAATTCGAATTTAGAGAAATACTCGTTTTAAAGATCGAAACTGGGCAAATGTGTTTCCATTCACAGCACATGGACGACACTGCAGTTTATTGCTGCTGGCTGTTTTAAAAATCATATTAATTAAAATTCGTCAGCTGAGCATTTTTAATACCGATTTGTCTATCTTCTCGTATAGTTCTGACTAATGGTAAAATGACTCTTTGAGACACCTTTATAAACTAGTGTATCTTCTAGAGTTTTTATCAGAGCAGACTAATGGAGAGATAATTTGTAAATTTTGAAATTGTAATTAATTATTTTTATTTTTTTTATATAAAGTAATATATACAAATATTTATAAAACTTTGAATTTTAAAATAAAAATAAAAATTTGACTGTATATTTCTTAAACTTCGCATAAGTACTCTTAGGGGTAATGTTCACAAACTGAAATAGAGATATTTTGAAAGTTTTGAATTTTCAATATATTTAAAAAAAATAAAATAAATAATTATCATTGAACATTTATCGGTGTCCATTTTTTCTCTTTTTGTTAATAGAGTTTTCAAATTTAAAAGCTTTAGATAGAAATTACATTCGTCAGTGGAGCGTGTCTAACATCAAGTTGTCTAGTGATAAAGCGCTTGCATGATGCGCAGTCGATCTAAGATCGATCCCTGTCGGTGGGCCCATTAGGCTACTTTTCCGTTCCAGCCAGTGCACCACAACTGGTATATACAAGACCGTGGTATGTGCTATCTTGTCTTTGGGATGGTTCATATAAAAGATCTCTTGCTACTAATGGAAAAAAACATGTATCGTGTTTCCTATCTAAGGCTATATGTCAAAATTACCAAATGTTTGACATCCAATAGCCAATGATTAATAAATCAATGTTCTCTTAGTGGTGTAATTAAAAATAACAAATGTTTAACATTTTCTTATAGTTTTGATCGAATGGTTCGGAAACGTGGTACAATAAGCCCACAAACTAACAGTAAGATATTTAGGAAATTTAGAAATTTAAAAATCTCTTTTCTCCTAGGCTTTTGATGGGATATTTCTCAAACTTGGTAATATCATTCTCTGGGGCAGTCTTCACAAACTAATAAAAAGCGATTGAAAAAATTTTAATGAAAATGTTCAAAGTCTATATATTCATAGAGTTTTAAATGTGAAATATGTATATAGAAATTTAACACTGAAAATTCGAAATTCTATCTTCCCATAGACTTTTATAGAGACAGTTGCACTTTATAAATTAATAAATTATCTACTACTGACAAAATTGAAAATGAAATGGCGAAGCTCTAAAGGCCGACAGGTCTCTTGTTTAAATAATATGATGTTTTATATTTGTTTTCTTTGTTTGTTTCTTTGTTTGATTGTCTGAGTTTGTTGTGTGTAGGGTTTTTGTTTTGTTTTTTTGTTTTTTGTTTTTTGTTTTTGGGGGGGGGGGGGGGGGGGGGGGGGGGGGCGGGGGTATGTTTTTGTTTGGTTTGGGGTTTTTTTGGGGAAGGGGGTTGTTTTTGTTTTGTTTTGTTTCGTTTTGTTTTGTTGTTTTTGTTTTTGTTTTTGTTGTGGGGTGTTTTTTTTTTTAGGGAGGGGGTAGTTTTATCTTATAGATGTTAATCATTATTTCCTTAAAAGTCAATATGCTTTTTTCTTTTTACTGTTCAGTTTAAAAAAAACACACAAAAAAACAATAACTAATCAACGTTAGTAGAACGGATATTTTACAAGTAGAACAACATAACACTTTAACCTGTTTCACAGCTGCACATTGAGACTCTCCTGTTGATATATTAAAGGTAGGGTCAACTCAAACAAGAGCCGTGTGTTTTGGAAAGATGCATACCCGGACCACCAAAAAACCCGCGTAATTTTAGAGTTAATAAAAACACATGATTGTTCCTGCTAACTGGGGGCAGCCATTTTGTTTCGTTTTTGTGACGTCCGGTGGGATAGCTTGGGGCGAAGTGACGTCAGCTCCTGACCATCTCCTGTATGTACAGTGTAAACAAAAGCAGTAATTTTCGACAAGGCGCTTCTCTTTGATCAACCTGACTTGTAAAACAGCATAAATGACGTAATAATATAATAAACTATTTAACTAAATACATTTCAAGTTGCATTAACGGAACAAAATGGGGTTATGGGGTTATGGTAGTTTTCTCTGTTAAATAATCCAAAGGAAAACTGTACACTATTAGGCCTATTGATATGCTACGTTGGAGCAAACACGACAACCCACGATACCCAAGTGATAATTTTCGTTTCTTTGGGACTACGTAATTGGTCAGTTCTGTGGTTTTAGATGGAAAATTCTACTTAATCAATAGTTTTACAGAACTATTTACAGTAATAAACCATGTCCATTACAATTTTAGGGGCGACAGGTAATATTCCACAATGCCGGTATGTATTTTTGTGTCTAGACAGCGTCAATTAATTGGCTCGTCTGGTTACCAATCAAATATACACCTGCCAATCAGGAATCACAGGTAGAAGCAACTAACAGCATAGACCAATTAACTAAGAAAATACTCCGTGTATCATTTCAGTACGTAGGTTAATGCATGGGCAAAACATTGTTAATTGTTTCGACTTGCTGTGTAGCCACTTTGACAATGGTATTTTATTTTGTATTGAAAAATAATATATATAGTGCTGGATATACTTATTGCTGGCTTACTGGGATGTGTATTATTACAGAACATTGCAATATATTACTATTTATCATCCCGCAAAAAAATCAGGTAGATTGTGTTTCTCTAGTTTTAAGGCTTATTCCTGACGTTACGCGTTAAGGATTACGTAACCACCAGCTCGCCAGAGGGCGTACTCACTGAGATGGTACAAAATGGCTGCGCCCGTTATATATAATAGCCGTCACAATTAACCGTTTTATTAATGAACTATACGATTATACGTGTTGATATTAAGCAATAATTTGCATTATATATCGTTGAATGTGCATACCAGGCCAAATGTCTTAATTGTCCTCTTCTAGACCATAATGTTTTAACGCTAAGGCATATTTTTCACTGTTATAGCTGTTTTTGGTCACTGAAACCATTCTTTACTTAGATTTTATTGTTTAGGTTATCCATTACCATACAACCGACGTGTTTCTGGTCATTCTGGGGTTTTTAAATATCACAAATGCCCTGTCATATTTAAAAACGCATGTGCGTCTGAGAAACAACAGTTATGGAGTTTTAGTCCATTTTAAAGGATATATCACCGTTTTATCGTCACAGACTCTTGAATCACTCTGTTGTAACTTTACCGGCCTCGGTGGTGTCGTGGCAGGCCACCGGTCTACAGGCTGGTAGGTACTGGGTTCGGATCCCAGTCGAGGCATGGTATCTTTAATCCAGATACCGACTCCAAACCCTGAGTGAGTGCTCCGCAAGGCTCAATGGGTAGGTGTAAACCACTTGCACCGACCAGTGATCCATAACTTGTTCAACAAAGGCCATGGTTTGTGCTATCCTGCCTGTGAGAAGCGCAAATAAAAGATCCCTTGCTGCTAATCGGAAAGAGTAGCCCATGTAGTGGCGACAGTGGGTTTCCTCTCAAAATCTGTGTGGTCCTTAACCATATGTCTGACGCCATATAACTGTAAATAAAATGTGTTGAGTGCGTCGTTAAATAAAACATTTCTTTTTTTCTTTTTTTTATCAGAGGCGGGACGTAGCCCAGTAGTAAAGCGCTTGCTCGATACACGGTCGGTCTGGGATCGATCCCCGTCGGTGGGCCCATTGCGCTATTTCTCGATCCAGCCAGTGCACCACGACTGGTACATCAAAGGCCGTGGTATGTACTACCCTGTTTGTGGGATGGTGCATATAAAATATTCCTTGCTGCTAATCGGAAAGAGTAGCCCATAAAGTGGCGACAGCGGGTTTCCTCTCTCAATATCTGTGTGGTCCTTAACCATATGTCTGACGCTATATAACCGTAAATAAAATGTGTTGAGTGCGTCGTTAATAAAACATTTCCTTCCTTCATACCTTGATCTATACGCAGAGACTCAGAACGACCTTGGCCTTCATACAAAGCTGCATGATAAAAAGAATGATTGCATCTTTCCAATAGCCAATTATTCTTTCATGTTCCTTCTGCTCCAACTTTCTGGTGTCTATACTTCACAACTTCTGAGATACCTTAGGACATGCTTATCATACGCCGATATTAAAGACCAACATATCGTTCTGGTAACGAAGTTGTTTCATCAGGGTTATAAAATCCTAGAACTCCTGAAAGCCTTCAAATTTTTTTATGGTAGACATTCAAGAGGCCATTTCACGATATGACGCATCACTGACTAAAATATACAAAACATTAAAAAGTTATTTCATGGCGAAACGCGTTTTTTATAGGATGTAAGCAAAAATATCATAAAGTTTCTGCAAGTTTTAAGATTTTATCCAAAAAAAGGGAGACTTTTTTAACGATTGTAATTACATCAAACATCAAATATATTTTTCGGCATAATATATTAGTGTCTGTATATTAAACGTGTTTCTGATCGTTCTAATATTTGTACTAGGTCAAATTTCATGTTATTTCCTAAAATATATTTTTTCGTACGTACGAAATTATTTGAAGATCAAATCCAGTATGGGCTTCTTACAAATATTAAGACGACCAGAAGCACATTCAATATATAGACACTGATATTCTAAACAAGAAAATATATTTAATATGTAAGTTTATACAATGTAGCAAACTCAGGAATGTCCCTTTAACTGCAGGACATAGAAACGTTATTTCCATTAATAGTTATTGCAAAATATACTTGATAGACCGTGCCATCGCTGAACGCAAATCAAACTTTAATAAATCGTTGTTTAACTATGATCGAGTTAGTATATCTTTGTCTTGTTTTCCAATGACGCTTTGATGGTTTCTCTATTTTGTTAGTGGTTGAAAGCGACAGTTTGCATTCCTATGGGCAATTAAAATTTCCAGAATTTATTTTCACACATATTGACAAAATGTATTATTAATATGCTCATTATAATTTAATTAAAAAAAGAACATTGTTATTAAGGAATATTACATGGAATAAGACACACGTTAAATACAATATTTATATATTATTAAAAATAAAGGGTTTTAAATATATATTTTTCAAGAAAGTTTTCGTGTGCACTTTTTATGACTAGCGAGTGTATCGATGGAGCCGTGGCTCTTATCAGTCACTCATGTGTGTAAAATGTAATTGAGATTAGATTCTATAATGTTTTATTCACTTAACCGGTGTCATTTGCAAATAACCAAGTTATGTAATTAAAATCGTACGCAATGCCATTTATGTATACTAATAACAGAAATGGACTGAGAACTGAGCCTTGTGATACTCCTTGGGTAGGGAATCATTAAATTTTACAAAAGTCCTTTGCGTTCTGAACATCCAAAGTGTTTATAGGCATCTAGGTGTTTCACTCTGCTGTAACTTTATCTTTAAAAAATGTAGAGATAAGAGATTAACTAAACGTAGTGTCCATTTTCACGGGCTGAAATTTGGATCTGTGACTTTAAACTTGTGTGCCAAACTTTGTCAAAAGCTTTGGACGTGTCACAGAAAACTGCACTGAAATATTCCTTTTTCTGACACACCAGTTGGTGAGAATATTTGATAACACATGCTTGTTAATACATATACGTGCGATAAACGTTTATAGACTTACGACTGCCTGCTCCTAGGTGATGACCAAGTCCCCATTGCTATACTATTCAATGGGGAAAAAAAGAACGTTGGAATCGATCACTCCGTGACGTACAAGATAACCTGAAATTGACTTGTCTGTGACCCACAAGTTAACTATATGCGCAAGAGCAGAAAATAGGTTTTCGTTGTAAAATACATTTAAATTTATTTTAAAACTGTTTTTTGTTGTTGTTGTTGGGGGTTTTTTTTTTCAGGATATATAAGAAATAGAATACAACATTCGTGTCCGTTAGATGTCATTTCGCTAATAATAATAATAATAATTAATAATAATAATAATAATAATAATATAATAATAATAATAACTTTATTTAATGAGGGTGACAGGTTTAGCACAAGCTAATCTTCCACTTGGCCCTCAACAATACGTTGAAACACTGGAAAAGAAAATACATATATACTAAGTACTATACTATTATAATAAATGCATACATACATATTGACTAGAGAAAACTTATATTTAACAGACATCTGTTAGTTGTATAATATTGACACTAAAGTCTTAAAACATAATTATTATATAGAATAAAAACTAATCAGCCAAATAAACGTCCATGAGATATTATTTCAGGCTGCATTTAAAGTTCGCAACTGACTTCTGGTGTCTAATATCAAGGGGTATTTTATTCCATATCTGAACACCTGAGTAACTGAAGGATTTTTTTATATAGTTCAGTATGAGGTCTTGGTAGCTGAAGTTTTTTTTTTTAGAGGATCTTAGGTTTCAGATATTGGGGTAAGGAGAGATGTAATGTATTCTGGGGAGAAGCCATTTAGTGCTTTATATACCATTATGCCGATGTGGTATTTTATTCTGTCAGGAAAAGGTAAAATATTTCGCTCATTGGATACGTTTTAAAACAACTCGTTGTAAGATAAATGTTATTTTACGGCTATTCATGTAGTATTCTCTATTTAACGAGCGATTCGTGTTATCAATGCAAGAGAAAATAATTAAATTAATATAAGGCTCATCAACCCAAATGATCTTTTAAATCTGCGTCTGTCTGTATACGACACTGAATCATGTAACTTTAGTCCAGAAAGATGTTTTTTGTTTTGTTTTGTTTTTTAATAAAAAATAAATCCACACATATACGTTATTCACTCGGTGGGAGAAACAGACGGTTGCCACCAATAGACCCGTAATTAACAGGTGGCAGCCATATCCATTTCATTAGTGGTTCTAACAAAAACTTGGAATTCTTCTGGAACGAATCAGTTGGCGCGCGAAACACTAAATTTACTGTCCTGCTCTTTTCAGACCTGCGCCCCCCTGCGGGCAGAAACCTTACAGAGGAAGAATCTACCTGACTCGAACAAGTAACCGATCATTGCAGTGGGGGAAAAACCAACACTGAATGGCTTCCTACAGGCATCTGGCGAGTGTGAGATGTTTCGCTGGTTAGAGAGGATTGGCGCGTAGAGTCGCGTGCTGCTTTGGATGGATCGCAATCGTAACACATCGATAAAGATAAATGGACACTGTTTTTTCACGTATCTGTGTAAAGTACGTTCCGCCATATTAAGGCGTGCGATCACGGTGTAAATCAAAGAAAACTGGAGAAAACCTCAGAACCTTTATGACACTATCACCCCAAAGGACGATTAGAACAGCGCGTTTGATTGGACAGGATCCGCGGACTGTTCGTGAATCTTTTTTTTTTTTAAGGCAGAAAGTTGACTTTGTGAAACTTGATAAATTTACGGAGCATTTTCCAAGTGCGTGGTTCAAAGTGTGCTTTTGATAGTGAAGCATACATCAGTACCTGGATTATACAAACAGAACGTGAGAAGAAAACAGTAAGGAAGGAGAAGGGAAAAAAGAGAAAGAAGAAACAAGCGGGGAAAAAAAACAAAGAAAGAAAGGAGATTTTGAAAAAAAAAGATTCCTTGAAATAGCAGAACTGGGATTATTATTATTTTTTTAATTTCCACCAATAAACCACATCGTATCTTTTAACTCCAGAGCAGTGGTTATTGCTGTGCACGCGCACCTGTGACAGAAACATGACGTCATGGAACGAGACGGTGTCATCCTTCTCGTGTTTCGAGAGATAAACATGCTCGTCATACTAACAGTGTGTCTAATTTCATTGACGACCAGAATGGGGTAAGTGCAGTTCCTTCATTCCTTTTTTTCCTTTCTTTATCTCTATTCTCAATTCTCATTCATCGTTTTTTCTTTCTTTTTTCTTTTCTTATTTCTTGCATGTTTTTATTTATTATTTTTAATCGTTAAATTAAAATATTATTTTCAAACATATACAAACCAAACCAATGTTGGGGCAGGGCATAGCCCAGTGGTAAAGTGCTCGTTTGATGCGCGGTCGGTCTGAAATCGACCCCCGTCAGCGGCCCATTGGGCTATTTCTCGTTCCACCAAGTGCACCACGACTGGTATATCAAAGGCCGTGGTGTGTATTAACATGTCTGTGGGATGTTGCATATAGGAGATCCCTTGCTACTAATGGCAATATATAGTGGATTTCCCAAGACTATATGTCAAAATTACCAAATGTTTGACATCCAATAGCCGATCATGTCGTTAAACAAAAACAAACTTTCAATTTTGTGTCCGTGTGTTCCTCGTTGTGTCTTTCCAATGTTTATATTGTGTTCATTCGAAATCCATCTAAACATTCTTCTTACTTATTATTAGACCTATGTTCAATAATGTTCTAAACAAAGAGTGTTGTAAATACCATTGATATCACAGGTGTTTCATATAACGGGCCCCTTGACAGTTGCTTACCTCACTCACGTGTCGGGAACACTATTAAGTGGGTTGTCAGACTTAAGAGATTCATAACAGCGCGCTCTCTCTCTCTCTCTCTCTCTCTCTCTCTCTCTCTCTCTCTCTCTCTCTCTCTCTCTCTCTCTCTCTCTCTCTCTCTCTCTCTCACTGTCTCTGTATAACTGTATGTCTATCTGTCTCTCTGTCTACATCTCTATCTGCCTCTCACTGTCTCTCTCTCTCTCTCTCTCTCTCTCTCTCTCTCTCTCTCTCTCTCTCTCTCTCTCTCTCTCTCTCTCTCTCTCTCTCTCTGTTTGTAGAGAGAGAGAGAGAGAGAGAGAGAGAGAGAGTAAATAAAATTATCAAATCCATCTTTAGGTCGCCTTTCAACTGGGGGGGGGGGGGGGGGGGCAACGCATACTCTTAATCCCCCAGCGTCAACGTTGTGAAATAGAGAATACTACACGATCGGACGTTAGATACCATTTATCTTACAACGAATTGTTTTAAAGCGTATCTTACATATCCTGAAAAAAAGATAACTTTTTAAATATATTTCTTGCACCAACCCGTTGGTGAGAAAATCATTATTGTTTACACATGTCCGTGTGATAACAATTTCAAGACATACGACTGGCTGCTCCTATGTGATGACCAGGTCACCAATGCCATACATCCAGTGAAAAAACAGCACGAACGAAATCGATTACACTGTGACGTATAGTTAACTTGACAATCATTTGTCTGTGACGCGAAAGTGCAAGGGCTGTAAATAACTTTTAGTCGAAAAAGATGTTAAAATTTCCTTAAAACCTGTTTTTTGAGGATATGTAAGAAATAGAATAATTAATTCGTGTCTGTTAGATACCATTTATCTTACAACTCGTTGTTTAAAAACGTATTAAATTCGCTTTCGCTCGTTAGATACATTTTAAAACAACTCGTAGTAAGATAAATGGTATCTAACGGCGAATTATATATTATTCTCTATTTAAATGTCTTTTCCAAGGAAAACCTATTTACGGCCCATACGCTAATAGACAGACAAGTCAATTTCAGGTTATCTTTTACGTCACGGAGCGATCGATTCGATCGTTCTTTGTTTGTATTGGATGGTATGATACTGGTGACCAGGTCATCATCTAGGAGCAGCCAGTCGTATGTCTTTAAAATGTTAAAGGGACATTCCTGAGTTTGCTGCAATTTTTAAGATGTTATTGATTAACAGAGATTTTTTAATGATTGTAATTACATATCAAATATATATTTCTGCATAATATATTAGTGGCTGTATATTAAACGTGTTTCTGATCGTTCTAGTATCTGTACTGTGTCAAATTTCATTTTATTTCCTAACATATATTTTTTCGTACGTACGAAATTATTTGAAGACAAAATCTAGTTTGGGCTTCTTACAAATATTAAGACGACCAGAAACACATTGAATATACAGACACTGATATTCTAAACAAGAAAACATATTTAATATGTAAGTTTAATCGTAGAAATATTTTATTAGTCGGAAACATCTTACAATGCAGCAAACTCGGGAATGTACCTTTAAAAAAAGAAGGAAAAAAACAAAACATTCCCACAGGAATTAGTGATATTTACAAATATACTCTCTCAGAGAAATCTGATACACTGTGGATCCATTTACCGGGCAATTAACTTTCCCTAATAATTTACCTCAATAAAGCATCGATTATAGAGTTACAAATCTTTTAATCGAGCCATCTGTATCCGTAGTGAAATAGACAACTCCGCTCTGAAATTGACACCGCTTTACCTGATAAACGTGCGTTGTCCTCGGTAATCGGTTAAAGTAACTTAGACAGTCTAATGTGACCAGGTACGCGTGTATGGTTCTGTTTTCTCGACCATACATCACAGGTGTACGTTGCGTTGTCAACCAAAGGCCAACACACACATGCTAACACACGTAATGTATCGGTACGTCGTCTGAGATGTACTTCCGGAATATTCTTGACGTGGCGTGTGTATTTCGGTGAATCAAATACTTCGTTACCTTTCCCATTCCCACGCTTTACTTGTGTTACCTGCAGAATAATTAAGGGCAGTGCCTAGTGCGGGGAGGAGGAGGCTGTAGATGATGACCTCACAAACCCCCCCCCCCCAAAAAAAAAAAAAAAAAAAAAAACATACAAAAAACAATTGTTAAAAGGAAAATCCTAAGCATGTTTCCATTATAAGATGTTTTTGACATGCGTAGCTTTTCTTGTTTAAAATATCATTGTCATATATAAAGTGTCTGTTATTGTCCTAATATTTGTAAAGCGCTCGCTTGATAAGCGGTTGGTTTGGGATCGGCTCATCCCTGTCGGTGGGCCCATTGGGCTATTTCTCATTCGAGCCAGTACACCACGACTGGTATATCAAAGGCTGTGGTATGTTCTATCCTGTCTGTGGGATAGTGGATATGAACAATCCCTTGCTACTGATGGAAAAATGTAGCGGGTTTCCTCTTTAAGACTATATGTCAAAATTAACCAAATGTTTGACATCCAGTAGCCGATGAGTAATAAATCAATGTGCTCTAGAGGTGTCGTTAAACAAAACAAACTTTATCTTTTTTAATGTTTGTAGTAGCCAAAACCAGATTTTACCCTTCAATAACTAGGGAGGAGGGGGGGGGGGGGGTGTGTATTAAGCAAAATGAAAAATTTACTGCTACAGACATTACGATACAACGTTGGCCGGACTTCTTAGAACAGTTCCTTTAAGGTTGGACTATACCAATTCAAATCCCATAGGCGACCATGTTAACGTTTGCGTTTAAAAACACTATATGCAATATATCAACCAAACTGTGACCCATAAATATCAGTACTACAACCCCTACCTCAAAGTATTAACTGCAGAAAATGGTACCTTTCATGGCTCATTTTCGGTATAACCAGATGTTTCTGCAACACCCCTAGTTTCGCACAATATTTTAGTACTTTTTTTTACAAGTACCCCATACATGTTCCAAGCACAAGGCTACTTGACACGGTGGTACTACATCAAATAAAATTGCATACATTTTTAGCCCAGATGAAACTAATTTTTTTTACAACCAACACACTCACATTTATAACCAATCACAGGACTTGTGGTGTTAACTTCTCTATCAAAAGTTCGGTACACCTCGAACTTCGACCCAGCCGGAAATTAATTGGTATAGTGCAACCTTAAAGAGTGTTCTAAATCTGCTCCTGTCAATGTTTCCACCGACACCATATAACGGTAAATAAAACATTTCCTTCCTATTTAGGCATCTCAGCCTATGTTGCAATTACATCCCCCCCCCAAAAAAAAAAAAAAAAATAAAATAAAATAAAATAAAATAAAATAAAATAAAATAAAAATAAAAATAATAATAATAATAATAATAATAAAAATAAAATAAAATAAAATAAAAAATAAAATAAAATAAATAAATAATATTTAAAGGGACATTCCCGAGTTTGCTGCAATGTAAAATATTTCTACGATTAAACTGACATATTAAATATATTTTTTTGTTTAGAATATCAGTGTCTGTATATTCAATGTGTTTCTGGTCGTCTTAATATTTGTGAGAAGCCGAAACTGGATTTTCTCTTCAAATAATTTCGTACGTACGAAAAAATCTTTTTTATGAAATAAAATGAAATTTAACCTAGTACAAATATTAGAACTATCAGAAACACGTTTAATATACAGACACTAATATTTTATGCATAAAAATATATTTGATATGTAATTACAATCGTTAAAACTCTCTGTTAGTCGATGACATCTTAAAATTGCAGCAAACTCAAGAATGTCCCTTTAACTTTCTATCTTAGAAAAAGAGAATAACTTCTGTAATGACATTCTATTGGGGGGGGGGGGGGGGAGGAATCGCTACATGGAGTTTGAAATACTACGCTTCACTTCCAGAGATCCGACAGGGGAATGAACTCTGAATAATAAACTTAACTAAAGTACTGTTGGAAATAAAATAAAACTGATTTTCGTCGATTATTTCTTACATATTAAACTGACAAGTAAATATTTTGTAAATATCTATTTAATGATAGTCTACCTAATTTAGCATTTACTTGTTTGGGCTCTCGTTGATGTTCAAGGTGGTGTTTACTCTTGAAATTAAAAGAAAAATGTCAGTAAACAGGTGATTTGTGCACTTTAATGGAACAGACTATAACACATTTTTGTCAATGTATCAATTTCATTGCTGTTACAATATGTGAGGAACTGTTTCTGATGATGGTTTACCCCTATCCCTTTCCAAATAAAATATTTGTAGTCATTTATAAGTAACTTTTGAGCAAAACTGTCAAGAACCATTATGAGTGATCCATTATTGCACAATGACAGCTATTGCAAATCTTTTCTTTTTTTTCTTTTTTTTAATAATAAAATTTTGATTTCACATTTAAAGAAGACACCTTTAACAATATGCCCATAAATGATTATAGGAAATAATTGTATCTACTGGTAGAAAATATATTTTTATTGGAGAATCTTTATCACAGCTCGCATATAATTATGATATAGCACCTTTAAATTGTTGCAAGATTGTGTAAATTTCTAATGTACTTATATTGAATTTATATTCAATAAATATGCTTGTCATAATTAATAATTTATGCTGCAATTCAAAATAATCAGTTAACTTGCAGTTTTAAATTAAAAGTTTGTTTAAGGGTAAATGAAATTGACACATATGTGTTACAGTCTGTTCCAGTAAAGGTCACAAATCACCTGTTTACAGACATCTTTAGTTTAATTTCAAGAGTAAACACTACCTTGCACATCAATGAGAGCCCAAACAAGTAAATGCTAAATTAGGTGGAGTATTATTGAATGGGTATTTACAAAATATTTACTTGTCAGTTTAATATGAAAGAAATAATCGACGAAAATAATGTTTATTCTATTTCCGACAGTACTATAGTATCGTGTATTTTCTTTATTACAATCAGTTGATGCTGATGTACAGTATAGCATGGTATGTACGTTTTGTTTAACGACACAATCAGACGACATTGTTTTATTAATCATCGGCTACTGGATGTGAAACATTTGATAAACTTGTAGCCCGAATACTCATGTCCAAATGTCCGTCTAGCTCTCATGAGAGCGTATTCATGTCCAAATATCCGTCTAGCTCTCACGAGAGCGTATTTATGTCCAAATATCCGTCTAGCTCTCACGAGAGCGTATTTATGTCCAAATATCCGTCTAGCTCTCACGAGAGCGTATTTATGTCCAAATATCCGTCTAGCTCTCACGAGAGCGTATTTATGTCCAAATGTCCGTCTAGCTCTCTTACAGTCAGAGTACTCGGGCTAGTAAACTTGTAGTCTTAGAGGAAGCCGGCTACTTTTTTTCGTTAGCAGCAAGGGGTCTTTTATATGCACTTTCCCATGGTAATGGCAGCGCATGCCACGGTCTTTGATATATCAGTCGTGGGGCATTGGTTGGGACGGGGAAGGGGGAAATAATCGGAGAATGGGTCCACTGTGGTTGTTCGATCCTACAAAGCAAGCACCTCAGACGAGCGCTCTACCGACTGACCTAGATCCAGCCCTTAACGTATCGTGATGTAGAGTGTAGAAATTTTAAAATTATTTTTGTAATATTATATATATATATATATATATATATATAGAGAGAGAGAGAGAGAGAGAGAGAGAGAGAGAGAGAGAGAGAGAGAGAGAGAGAGAGGGGGGGGGGGAGGGAGGGAGGTTATTACCAGAGTGTTTTTCGATATCGTCAGTATCATATCTTAGGAATAAAAATTGTATTATGCGAGCCTCTAGCGAGCATAATACATTATTTTTATTCCTAATATATGATATTGACGATATCGAAATACGCGAGAGTAATAATCTCTTTATCATATAAGCTCAAGCTTAATACAACGTGTTTTTGTAAACTGTACATGCAACTTTAATTCCAGTCCGCCATTACTAGATATTCAAATGACGTAAGAATATGTGGCGTCATTTTGGATGTCCTTACATCAAAATAAAGTTATGCCAGTGCACCACGACTGATACATCAAAGGCTGTGGTATGTGCTATCCTGTCTATGGGATGGTGCGTATAAAGGATCCCTTGCTGCTAATCGAAAAGAGTAGCCCATCAAGTGGCGACTGCGGGTTTCGTCACTCAATATCTGTGTGGTCCTTAACCATATGTCCGACGCCATATTACCTTAAATAAAATGTGTTGAGTGCGTCCTTAAATAAAACATTTCGTTCGTTCGTTCGTTCGTTCCTTCCTAACATTAGTTAATAGCGAAAACAGGCGTTTTAAAATTGTGCGTGTGTCACGTTGAACTCCACAAAATTCTTGGATCAACCCACAATTTCTTGCGCACAGCATGCTGCGTTAGCTTGCCGAAGTTCTTCGCCAGTCGCCATAACTTCTCTTCACTTCAGCGCATTCCAAACCTTACAGAAGAACATGATGCTGAGAACAAAGAGTTGGGAATGGAAGTGGCGTACTTTGAAGTGTAACCCTGTCTAAAGTTTGTTTCTTCGAGAAGCTCTTTAAAGTGGTAAACAACCAGCATGTGGCCTACACGCTCACTTCCGGTTACTCTGCGGATGTAGTATATGATACGCGCAGTTGTTTTACTTCCGGTTGCACTGTAGTCTCACACCCAAAACCTGTTCAAAATAGAAGGACGGGGGGCAGGGGGGGGGGGGGCGGTATTGCAGCTATTAGTTCTCTTACATCTAGAGAATAATACATGAGTGTCACTTAGATACCACGTATCTTACGAGTTGTTTTAAAACGTATCCAACGAGCGAAAGCGAGGTGTATACGTTTCAAAACAACGAGTTGTAAGATAAATGGAATCGGACGGACACGAATGTAGCATTCTAGTTCTTACATATTTTTAAAAACAATTTTAAAAATGTTTCCAACTAAAACATATTTACGGCCACAGGTTAATTTACACGTCACAGAGTAATCAATTTTGACTACTCTTTTTTTTCATTGGATGGTATGGCAGGAGCGACCTGGACATAATCTAGAAGTAGCCAGTCGTATGTCTTTAAAAAAAGTTTGTTTTGTTTAACGACACCACTAGAGTACATTGATTTATTAATCATCGGCTCTTGGATGTCAACTATTTAGTAATTCTGACATATAGTCTTAGAGAGGAAACCCGCTACATGTTTTCATTAGTAGCAAGAAATATTTTATATGCACCATCCCACAGAAAGGATAGCACATACCACGGCCTTTGATATACCATATGTGGAGCACTGACTAGAACGAGAAATGGGACTACCGACGTGGATCGCGCATCAAGCGAACGCTTGGACACTGGGCTACGCCCCCGCCCCCCTCCCCCCCCCCCCCCCCCCCCCCCCCCGGGTGTGTAGATGTTTATTGTGGAAAAACGTTGTTTGTAAATGGCTTAAAACATTTTTTTTTTTTAAAGTAGAGAAATAAATAAATAAAATAAATATTTACAATTTTTTTAAAACCCCAATAAAACAAAACGGAAGCAGTTGTAAGTTTTGAATTCATAATTTTAAGTTACGTGTTCACGCTATGAATTAATGTATTAACGCGGATAATAAAACTATTAGCTCAGTCATAATTGAATTTGGATGCGACATAAGAGCTATATCGTTATTTTACAATTATATTTTTTTGCGGGGGAGAAGATTTCATTCCTCAGACATAAAAATACCAATAGTTGTTGGGTGGTTAACACTATTAGTGTTTTGTAGACTGTAACCGGTATTTGACATTATCTATTTCTCTTTCTATTTGCCGTTACATAATGCCACAGCGCCAGTCTATTGTCAGACTCGGTTATCGTATATTTTCGCGATTCACAGTCTTGCTCTGGTGCATTGCGCAAATACAAAAACTACTATACAAACAACTGGTTGTATCTGATAACATTGACTCCCTAAGCTGCGATATGATCAACGCCAGTATAGCGTCTTTATTTAGTAACCGACATACTGAAATTAACGCGGCTCAGTCTTTGATGTCAACACGGTCCATCTATATTATGGCCAGGATCACAAATACATTTGTGTTAAAGTCAGGTCGTAAATTTGTATACTGGTAACAAGCGAGTTAGCGGGGTCTTTCATATCATAACGCACAATGCAACAACACAGTGTGGAAGCTATCTGTTGCCTCTTCCTTTTTCTGGTTACTTAAAATGCTATAAAATGGTCTGTAGAATATTATATATATAAGTTTTGAAAACTGCTGAATGTTCAGTTTTTACAACGTGCGAAAGGGGCCGGGGTTAAAAGAGACGGTATCGGGTTTATTACCGTCATGACACCTACTATACGTGATTAGCATGTTGTTCTCGTTTGCAATTCTCACAACATTTTGACCCTCTAATGGGCTGTAGATTACTTTCCGTTCAACTTTAGAAAACACTTGAACGTTAAATTTTTAGAACGTGTTAAAGGGGAGGGAATTAAAGCACAGAACACCTTCTTTATTATCTTCATTACATGAACTATATATAGGATTAAGATTTTTTTTCAGCGTTGCATTTCTCACAGCATTTTGACCTAACATGTAATAAAAAAAAATTCATACGTGCATAACACAGGATGTGAATAGGAAGGAAGGACATGTTTTATTTAACGACGCACTCAACACATTTTATTTACAGTTATATGCCGTCGGACATATGGTTAAGGACCACACAGATATTGAGAGAGGACACCCGCTGTCGCCACTTCATGGGCTACTCTTTTTGATTAGCAGCAAGGGATCTTTTATATGCACCATCCCACAGACAGGATAGCACATACCACGGCCTTTGATATACCAGTCGTGTTGCACTGGCTGGAGCGAGAAATAGCCCAATGGGTCCACCGACGGGGATCGATCCCAGACCGACCACGCATCAAGCGAACGCTTTACCACTGGGCTGCATCCCGCCCTAGGATGTGAATAGATACAGTATCTGTGACATGTCACAATAGATCCGTTTCGTAAAGATGCCGGTGACGGTCCATGACGTCATAGGGTGTGAATAGATACAGTATCTGTGACATGCCACAATAGTTCCGTTTCGTAAAGATGCCGGTGACGGTCCGTGACGTCATAGGGTGTGAATAGATACAGTATCTGTGACATACCACAATAGATCCGTTTCGTAAAGATGCCGGTGACGGTCCGTGACGTCATAGGGGATGAGCTCTGAATTATTAAAAAGCAATTCGAAGGGTGCCTTTAGGGTGTATACTACCAAATCAAATCCCATAGACAACATAGTAACATATGTGGCTAAAAATCCTATCTGCAGCGTATCAATCGACATAAACGCCATGGATATAAATACTACCACCCTTCACCCTTAAAGTGAATCAGACATAATTGGGGGTCAAGCTGCTCATTTCTGCGATTACGGGTAGCGTGTATGACTACCCTAGTTCCGCACAAAATTCGAGTACTTTTTTTACAGGTACCCCATACATGTTTCAAGCACAAGGCTACTTGACATAGTGGTACTAGATGAAATAGAATTGCATACATTTTTTGCTCAGATGAAACTATATATATATATATATATAACCAAACAAACTCACATTTATCACCAATCACAGATCGTGTGGTGTTCACTTCTCTATCATAAGTTAGGCGTACCTCGAACTTTGACTTAGCCGGAAGTTATTTGGTTTAGTACTACCTGAATGGCAACAATCAAAAGACCTATATAAGTAATGCCTTATCGTATTACATCGTCAAATAAATTTATACATATTGATATACATACATATTTCATGGGTTTTAGTTTTACTTCTTGTAAATATTGACCGGCCTCATTAACTACATCTGATCAATGTGTCAAACATTCCATAATGGAAAAATACATGGTACATGTTCGTATCTATAATTGATTTGATTATTAGAGCTAGAGCTGGCCGCTATTGACATTTCAGTTTCGGTATCGGTATTTTTAGGGTAATTTACCTCGGTATTGGTATCATACATGTATTTACTGGCCTCGGTGGCGTCATGGTTAGGCCATCGGTCTACAGGCTGGTAGGTACTGGGTTCGGATCCCAGTCGAGGCATGGGATTTTTAATCCAGATACCGACTCCAAACCCTGAGTGAGTGCTCCGCAAGGCTCAATGGGTAGGTGTAAATCACTTGCACCGACCAGTGATCCATAACTGGTTCAACAAAGGCCATGGTTTGTGCTATCCTGCCTGTGGGAAGCGCAAATAAAAGATCCCTTGCTGCCTGTCGTTAAAGAGTAGCCTATGTGGCGACAGCGGGTTTTCTCTAAAAAAAAAAACAGTGTCGGAATGGCCATATGTTTGACGTCCAATAGCCGATCATAAGATAAAAAATCAATGTGCTCTAGTGGCGTCGTTAAATAAATACAAAATTTTTAAAGATATTTCTCATGGTCTTTTAATTAAAGTCTCTCATAACTCCATAGTAGGAGTGGCTGTGACCTTTATTGCTGTATTAATGTATTATTATTGTTGTTAAACTCTTGTTTTTATTTTAATCTTTACACAAGGTAAAGAATGTGTTTCCAGGAATGTAACACTACCTAGAAAAAAGGACCGACCCTATATGTTTAAGAGATGTAGGCGAAACGATTACATACATCCGGATCCGTATGAGTGAATTTAGTAAAATAAATAAATAAATAAATAAAACCGATCTACCCTACGTAATGTTTTTACAGCAAGTTCCCGAAAACATGCAAAGTTTCAATGCTTAAAATATTTCACTTTTGCACTCGTTATGACATGATTATTGTGTATGAATTTATGGGTTTTTTAAAATGTTATTGTGATTTTACAGCACCAATCCGTAACAAATGAATGTTGGCAGTCTGCAAGACGCAAGGTGTCCGTTAAAACATTATTAATAGAAATGTTTTCTGAACGAATTTTTTTATTTACTATCATAAGTATAATTATGCATCAACAAAGTGGCATATGTAAATTTTATTATAGCCCCAACACACACACACACACACACACGCACACACACACACACACACACACACACAGATATATATATATATATATATATATATATATATATATATATATATATAATTTTGCGCAATATTAGTCGTTTACAGGGCTGTATTAGATACCGCATCCGCCCTTGGGGTATGGTTCGTAGAATCGGGCGAGGAGTTCTGAAGGTTGCACTATACCAATTAATTTCCGGCTGGGTCGAAGTTCGAGGTGTACCGAACTTTTGATAGAGAAGTTAACACCACAAGTCCTGTGATTGGTTATAAATGTGAGTGTGTTGGTTGTAAAAAAAATTAGTTTCATCTGGGCTAAAAATGTATGCAATTTTATTTGATGTAGTACCACCGTGTCAAGTAGCCTTGTGCTTGGAACATGTATGGGGTACTTGTAAAAAAAAGTACTAAAATTTTGTGCGAAACTAGGGGTGTTGCAGAAACATCTGGTTATACCGAAAATGAGCCATGAAAGGTACCATTTTCTGCAGTTAATACTTTGAGGTAGGGGTTGTAGTACTGATATTTATGGGTCACAGTTTGGTTGATATATTGCATATAGTGTTTTTAAACGCAAACGTTAACATGGTCGCCTATGGGATTTGAATTGGTATAGTCCAACCTATAGCACATATTCAGTGCATAATAAAAAAGATTATGATTTTTGTGATTTAATTAAATTAAACTACACTATTTGATTAATTAGCCGTCACTCAGCCATGCAAGTTCACAATGACCTTGACCTTGACAATAATTACTGTACATAGCTCTGAATGGAGTTTGAACAAAAATTAGCACTGAGGAAAAGTTGGTTTTGGCCTATAATTCATACTATACAGATTTGAATGTTCTTATTTACATGGTGTTTGACTTGCCATATACAACTGCTCTTAAATATGTTAATATATCTAGGCAGTCTGAACTTAGATTTTAATAGCAATTTATATTTATATTAAAAATAACATGTGCCAATATTGGGATAATGTCTTTAACTTCTATAAACATAGTTAATGTTTCATGTGTGTACTTCTGATAGCTTAACGTTTTAAAGACCTTGATTTTTATTGTCCTTTTGGCATATTTATAGGGTGCTAAGTCATATTTTAGACAAATTTGTAGTTTTAGGGGAAACATTTTTTTACTTTAAAGAATTTTTTTATCAAAGCCATAATTAAAATTTTTGTCACTATTGTGCCTTCTGTTCTCATTTATACATAACAATAAGCTTGTTAAACATATCTTTAGGTCTCCAGATCAACTCTTTTTTTAAAATAATCACTTAGTTTGCTCCCATGAAGTGTATTTTAAGTGTATACTAGATTTGGAACCAATTTTTCCAGATTTGATTATCTACCTTGGTGTAATTTGATGATTTATTTTATTGTTAATGCTGTATTATCCAATGTTAATAGCTAAATGATATGCTGGATTACAGATTGTAGGAATACATCCAATATACATATTGTATTGATCTGGATTAGAAAATAATGCAATAAAATAGATGTTCGGGTAATTATGTCACTTAAAAACAGGTTTTTTTAGTAATGAATCAAAAATAAATATGCGAAAGCTGCATGATAATTCCAGATATAACAAATTTTTAAAACCTCCAACTACAGTAGGGTATACATAAAATATAGTCAGGAATATTGGTGGCTGCCAATGGTTTTGATGGTCCAATTTGAAAATCTGCATAGCTGATGGATTTGAAATTCCCGCACATGGTAACTTGAAGATGCCCACACTCAGCATACAGGATTTTCTTCCAACAGTGATGTGCAGGACATTAAGTCATTACTTCATACAGATGCAGTCATGTTGGTTTTTCCTTCCTCAGACATTGTATAATACTGATATTTTTTTGATGTGCCTATTGAGGTCTTCATAATCTAGGGGTCAGTCAAGTACATGTGTTTCAATGGAATAAGTTTAAGGAGTTGAGGTACTCTGAATAGCCATGCTGTCTCTACATATATAGCTGAGCACACACACACATCTGACAATAAATATCTTCAGGAGTATTATTTTTAAAAAAATTATTTTTTCAAATATGACTTATTGCATTTGTACAAAACTATACAAAATACATGTGTTTTGTGAGGTGTACATTAAATTAGGTTGCACTGTAGAAACAACAGTTTCAGTGAGGTTGTCAGTTTATGTCAGAAGACACCAGATCCTGGTTGTCATAAAAACACATGATTCACCACCTTTTGAAACATGTATGTTATCAGTATAGGTTGCACTATACCAATTAATTTCCGGCTGGGTCGAAGTTCGAGGTGTACCGAACTTTTGATAGAGAAGTTAACACCACAAGTCCTGTGATTGGTTATAAATGTGAGTGTGTTGGTTGTAAAAAAAATTAGTTTCATCTGGGCTAAAAATGTATGCAATTTTATTTGATGTAGTACCACCGTGTCAAGTAGCCTTGTGCTTGGAACATGTATGGGGTACTTGTAAAAAAAAGTACTAAAATATTGTGCGAAACTAGGGGTGTTGCAGAAACATCTGGTTATACCGAAAATGAGCCATGAAAGGTACCATTTTCTGCAGTTAATACTTTGAGGTAGGGGTTGTAGTACTGATATTTATGGGTCACAGTTTGGTTGATATATTGCATATAGTGTTTTTAAACGCAAACGTTAACATGGTCGCCTATGGGATTTGAATTGGTATAGTCCAACCTGAATGGAATTACTCCGCATGCCAAGTATAACAATATTGGAATGTCTGCCTTCTCGTAAATTTGACCTTTCCTGACCGCACCACTCCAAAACGTTTCAAGTATAGCACAGCCCCTAACCAGCGTGTGATTTTCCTAATATTTCTAAATAAACACTGTTTAAGATGTAGACTTTCATCTACATCCAGTTTATTACATAGCGGATACGTTTCCGGATGCCTACATATATTGGAAAGGAAACTCTAAACTTTTGTATGTTTCAAATCACTTAACCGAAGAAAAGAAGTAAAAGCTTATGAGATACAAAAAGAAAGTTAGAATTTGAAAATATATGTAATAAAGCAGGTATAATACTCCGAAGTAAAGCAAAATGGTACAAAGAGTGTTAAACAAATTAAAAAATACATTCTTAACTTAAAAAAACGAAATTATATCAGAACAAATAAATGTGAAATTTTAGAC
This sequence comes from Gigantopelta aegis, assembly GCF_016097555.1. NCBI lineage: Eukaryota > Metazoa > Mollusca > Gastropoda > Neomphalida > Peltospiridae > Gigantopelta > Gigantopelta aegis. The sequence goes on from NC_054711.1 coordinate 31,196,976, forward strand.
GGAAATGAAGTATTTGACACTAAAAACTCGTTTACATCATAACCGACATGGCTGCAGTGCTCATTTTGGGAGAGTTTTTTTTTTCTTTTTATATATATATATTCCAAACCCCTCCTTGCTAAAGCAAATTTGCTTTTCTCAAAATATATTTTCCGAAGGATCATGACTCTACCCCGATATAGACATAGCCCACTCCCTGCTAAGATGTCCGCACACGCGCCTGCTTAAGATAAACGAATACAGTGTTATTGTTTTAAGATCAATGCATCATGTATTTGATGTAATAAAATATGAAAAATATTGAATAACACGTTTTGTTTTAGGCTTAAAAATAAAACTAGTATTTTTCCGGAAACCCGATCTTAACTAGAAAGAAAAGCCGACCCTAATTATTTTTTGAATGTATTAATTTCTCTCTTTTTTTCTGAAAGTGACGATTTTTTTTCTTGACTAAGACCGACCACTGTGTGTGTATGTATGTATGTTTGTATGTATTTATGTACACGTATGTTTGTATGTATGTATGTATGTACATGTATGTACATGTACGTACGTACGTACATACATATACATACATATACATATAGTAGTAGTAGTATATATATATACATACATACATACATACATACATACATACTACATACATTAACATTTAAACATACATACATACATGCATGCAAATATATGCATGCATGCAAAATGTAATATAATATCTATATATTCCTAAGATATATATTATATAATTGGATATATATTCTGATTATATAGCATATATATATATTATCACGGGGAAATTTAAACATGTTCAAAAATCTATGCTTCCTAAGAGTTTTAATTGGATAGTTCTGATTCCTAGCATATATATTCTCACGGGGAATGTTCACAAATAATCAGAGAGATACTTTAGCAATTTCGAATTTTTTATTTTTTATTAAATCAAACTCTTTTAAATACAAATTTAACATTGAACATTTAAAAGTATATCTTCTCCTAGAGTTCAACTCGAATAGTTCTGAAACTTGATACTATGATTCTCTGTGGGGCGGCTTCATAAACTATAAGGGATAATTTTGAATTTGTGAAGTTTTATTAAATTTAAGCATTTTAAATGGAAATTCAATATTGAAAATTTAAAAGTATATCTTCTCCTAGAGGTTTGGTCGAATAGTTCTGAAATTTGGTACTATGATTTTCTTGGCAGTCTTCACAAAATAATAGAGAGATATTTAGGAAATTTTGAATTTGTCCATTTTTATTAAATGTTAATATTTTAAATAGAAACTAACATTGAAATTTTAAAAGTATATTTTCTCAAGATAATTATGAACCTTAGTATAAATACTGTCAGGGGCAGTCATCAAAATTTTTGAAAATGTTGAATTTGTCAATTTTATTTTTAATTTAAAATGTTTAAATAGAAATGTACCAATGGAAATTTGATGTGTTTATCGAATGGTTCTGAAACTTGCCACTATATTTCGCCGGTGTAGTCTTCACAAACTAATAGAGATAGATTTATTTAGGAACTTTTGAATATGTGAAGTTGTTTTGTTAAATATAAACGTTTTAAATATAAATTTAATAGTCTATCGTCTTCTAGAATTATAATTGGATAGATTTCAAACTTAGCATAAGTATTCTCAGAGGCAGTTTTCACAAACTCATAGAGAGGCATTGTGGACATTTTGAATTGTTACTAAAACAAACAATTTTAATTAGAAATTTAATATTGAAAATGTAAAAGTATATCTTCTACTTGATCAAATAGTGCAGAAAGTTGGTACTATGATTCTCTGTGGAAAGTCTTCACAAACTATTAAAGATACCTTTGATGTTTGTGAATGTTTATTAAATTTAAGCATTTAAAATAGAAATTTAATATTGAAAATGTAAAAGCATATCTTCTACTTGATCGAATAGTGCAGAAACTTGGTGGTACTATGATTCTCTGTGTGGAAAGTCTTCACAAACTATTAAAGATAATTTTGATGTTTGCGAATGTTTATTAAATTTAAGCATTTTAAATAGAAATTTAATATTGAAAATTTAAAAGTCTCTCTACTCCTAGAGGTTTGGTCGAATACTTCTGAAGCTTGGTACTATGATTTTGTCTGCAGTCTTCACAAACTAATAGATATATATTCTTTGTTATCGGTAAAACTATGATTCAACGTTTTGACTTCGACTTCGACTCTGGGGGTTGGGGTGGGTCTAGTGGTACAACGCTCGCCTGGTCGGTCGGTCTAGGATCGATTTCCATCGGTGGTCCCATCAGGATATTAGATATTCCAGCCAGTGCTTTGCAACCGGTATAATGTACAAAGGCCGTAATATGTACTGTCCTGTCTGTAGGATGCTGCATACAAAAGATCCCTTTCTGCTAATTGGAGAAAGTATACCATTGCTTATCGGTAGGCAGTTTCCTTTCTCTTTATTTGTAACTTTAATAAACTATCTGTATGTATGTCTGTCTGTGTGATTCTTAACCATCTCGAACTTAATAATCTCTGAACATATTTATTTGGAGAAAATGCCGTTAGAGATCAGCTACTGGAGCAAATTGGTTAATATTAACATTATTTCTAGTTATTCAGCATAGCACTATTCGCTTACATGTATATTAAACCAACAATACATGCATCTCTCAGTATATTTAATAATGGTTTGTATGTTTTAAACAATATTAAGTCAATAGAACATTAATTAATTGATTTATTATTCTTAATATAATAATAATAATTATTATTATATTTTTATTATTATTATTATTATTATTGTTATTATCATTTGTTACTAAATCACTCTCCACCATAATCCTGTACATATCCTGTATATATTTATAATTTTGTTGTACATTGTATTATGCTGAAGAGTTGTAAAAAAACATCTTAAAGGGGCATTCCTGAGTTTACTGCAATTTTTAAGATGTTATCGACTAACAGAGCCTTTTTAACGATTGTAATTACATATCAAATATATTTGTCTGCATAAAATATTAGTGGCTGTATAATTAAACGTGTTTCTGATCGTTCTAATATCTGTACTAGGTTAAATTTCATTTTATTTCCTAAAATATTATTTTTTCGGACGGACGAAATTATTTGATGACAAACTCCAGTTTGGGCTTCTTAGAAATATTAAGACGACCAGAAATACATTGAATATACAGACACTGATATTCTAAACAAGAAAATATATTTAATATGTAAGTTTATTCGTAGAAATATTTTATTAGTCAAAAACATCTTACAATGGAGCAAACTCAGGAATATCCCTTTAAAGCAATAAAGAACTTGAACTTAAACTTGATGTCACATAACCGTAATTAAAATATGTTAAGTGCGTCGTTAAATAAAACATCCCTTCCTTCCTTCCTTCGTTTTGCAGATGTACTCAGAACGACATTCTGCGACTGAATATCCCGAAGGAGCCTCACTTGGACCCCAACACCGTGTGCAAAACATACCCGCAACTCTCAGCCAATCAGTACGAACTGTGCCGGAAGTACCCTGACGTCACGGCCTCGGCTATTCAGGGGGTTCAGATAGCCGTGCACGAATGCCAGTATCAGTTAAAGGCACATCGGTGGAATTGTTCCTCCCTGGAGAAAAAGAATAAAAACCCACACGCAAGTCCTATACTGAGAAAAGGTAACGTTTTGATGGAAATATATATATATATATATTGTATTACAAAACAAACAATGGATTGGTCACAAGTTTTCTAACTTACCACGTCATCACCATAATGGATACAATATCGGAGGCAGTATACATTTATATATTTGCAAATTCTCATCGAGTTTCATATATTTCTTACAATACTGTGACATAAATGGACAAAAACAAACAGACACAACTGAGAGAGAGAGAGAGAGAGAGAGAGAGAGAGAGAGAGAGAGAGAGAGAGAGAGAGAGAGAGAGAGAGAGAGAGAGAGAGAGAGAGACAGACAGACAGACAGACAGACAGACAGAGAGAGAGAGAGACAGACAGACAGACAGACAGACAGAGAGGGAGGGAGGGAAAAAGAGAGAGAGAGAGAGAGACATACATAAGCACAGAAGAAATACTCTCACACACACACACACACACACACACACACACACACACACACACATCTACTTACATACATACATACATACCCACCTACTTACCTACCTACCTACCTACATACACACATAGATACATACATACATACATACATACATACATACATACATACATACATACATTCGATAGCTCAGAGCGTATCGTGGTTAGTCTTGCAATTTGCGGGCGAATCGGTGCCACAGGTTCGAGTCCCAGCAACGGTATGGGACAATTTGTGAGGCCAGAAAGGATTTAATTATCCCCTGCGCCAGTGCGTTAATATCTATGTATGTAACAGTCAACCTCGACATACATACAATATATAGATATTCATACATCAATACACACACACACACACACACACACACACACACACACATTCCCATTGTGTTTTTATTTACAGCACTGAACTGTGATCTAAACAACAAGGGGCAGCACGTATCCCAGTGGTAAAGCGCTCGCCTGATGCTCGGTCGGTCTAGGATCGATCCACGTCAGTGAGCCCATTGGGCTATTTCTCGTTCCAGCATGTGAACCATGTCTGATATATCAAATGCCGTGGTGTGTGCTATCCTGTCTGTGGGATGGTGCATATAAAAGATCCCTTGCTACTAATGAACAAATGTAGCGAGTATCTCTAAGACCATGTATCAAAATTACAAAATGTTTGATACCCAACAGCCGATGATCAATAAAATCAATGTGCTCTAGTGGTGTCGTTAAACAAAAAAATAAACAAAACTGAACAACAAAACTGTAATAGGTGATCGTGACCGTATATCTGCACAATGCAGAGTCGAATGGGTATTTGGCAAAATAGCGGTTGATTCCCCTAACGACCTTAACGAGGCCACTCACGTGGACATATAGATCGGATTTTAAACTTTTAGACCTTCGTTCAAACGTTTATGTCGAAATTACTTTCTTTTTTTAATATTATTAAATAGTCCTCTCTTCTTTCTCTTATTTATTTTTGGACTGTCCTTCTAAAATGCTCCAAATTATATAAATATTCGACCGAGCAGTCGATTCTTTTTATTTTTGGCTTGTAACTTTTTTAATTTTTTTAAAAATCTATTAACTTTTTTTTACTAATTCTAATTACTAATAATTCTTCCCATTTTCAACTCTACCACCCCCACCCCCCACCCCCCACCCTTCCTCCATCCCGAGTCAGGCCACCGATCTTATCTAATTTCTTTTTGACCACCCGATCTAATCTAGCGACCAAATTTAATGAGTAGAATTTTCTTTATCAGTTATATTAATTAGAGATGCGCATCAAAATTTTAAAGGCCCACTATTTAATTTTTGGATGTAAATTTCAAAATTGTCCGCTTAAGTTTTTTCTGTCCCGGGGCAAGCCCCTGGCTATCCAGAGACAGGTCCCGGGACGGACATGCTCGAAACTCTAGTGGTATATGAGCATGTAAAAATTATTGGCACTCGCACTCCCTTAATCTCTATCTGATGCCGCCGTCCATGGGAGGACAGCCACTCCCGATGAGGTTCTTTACTGGCGCAAGTATACGAATTGTATCCAATCTCAGAAAGAATCGTAACTTCTCGTTTACGATTAGCAGTTACACCTGTTGTATTTATACACGTGTTTGGCATCAATTTCGTGTAATTACGTCATTACAGAAGACAGCTCGCAGTAATGATGAAATTAATTTATTTATGTATATTTTTAAGCACTAGTATATTATCTGTTCTGTTAATAGTTATAGCTGCTTCTTTTTTATCGACACCACTAGAGCACATTGATTCATTAATCGTCGACTATTAAATGTCAAACATTTGGTCAATCTGATATAATTATTGTCCAAAAATTTGTTTTGTTTAACGACACCACTGGAGCACATTGATTAATTAATCATCGGCTATTGGGTGTCAAACATTTGGTAATTCTGACTCGTAGTCATCAGTTTGTTTTGTTTAACGACACCACTAGAGAACTCTGTTGAATCCAAATTTGTTACAGGTTTGTAAATTAACCAAACTTAGTATCCATTTGTACGGGTTGTGTCTAGGTGAAAAATATGCTTTAGTGTTTAAACATAAGGGATGTCCCTTTAGTACACCAATGCCATTTGTGACAGCGTGGTCCCCTAATAGTTGTACATTAAACTATTAATAAACAAATGCATGTGCTGAAGTATCAATATAGCAACAGAATACTTTTAACACACTGACATAGCTCCGCGCCCACAAGACATATTGCCGTGCAGTCTACATTTTCGCACGTGTCCATAAATACAAGATCTCTTGATCATAAGCACGATGTTTGAATTTGGCTCGGGAATTATTATCACAATAATTTTGATACAGCCCCGAGAGGGCAAAACAACACGCACACGTGTGTTGTTAATGGCGGGAGCTATCGGCTATCGGTAATTGCGCAAAGGCACGAATAACAAAACAGACTTCTATGTTTCCATCGCCGTCATCTGTTTTCGATACGGCACGGAGCGGCCATTTTGATAGACGTCTGCGGGGTAATTACTGCAGCAGACGGCTTTCCAAAACTTAACATGTATTTACCTACGTAGGGGTCAAACCGGCAGTTAGCTATTTACCGCGTGTTTTCTTCTATTGGATTATTTTCGGAAGACATTTGGGGATGCTTTAGTTGTTACTAACTCTCCAAGGTGTGCGCGCGCATACGGTGACGCGGACATCAAACCGCGGTGGCGATAAACACCATTTACTGCTGATTAGTCCTGTGGGTGCTCGCGCTTATTGTGTATTTCCGGGCACATAAAATATTTCCGAAGGAGCCGAAGTCGCCCCGAGTGGTTCCGATACTTAAACATCTGTTAATGATCAAAAGAATCTCTCTTTTCTGCAAGACTCGGTGTTGGCCATGAATTGGAAAATAAAAGTCGCTTATTATGGATCGTTATTTTCTCTTCAGTAAAATCAAACAACCCATAGCGAGGGAAAATAGCTGAGCTACCTGGAACCTTCGTGTGTGTTCGGGAACCGTCTTGTGTGTTCGGGTATCTTCGTGTGTGTTCGTAACCTCAGTTTAAAGGAACTATTCGGAGTGATGCATTTAAAGATGTTTTCGACAAATATTTTTTTTTTTTTAACGACTATTATTGTCGTCTGCGTCCCTAACTGCGTTATGCTTAAAACTTCGTTCGGTTTGTTTTCTCGTGCACCGTTCGTGCAATCAACATCCGAATTGTTGTCGTCTACTTGTCGTTCATTTGTGAGGTTTTTTGTCACAGTGCGGGAACATTTTTCTTTGGTAATTTTTCCAAACGCATGCGCCTGAGCACAATTAGAAACTACCACACTTTCCTGTTTACTGGACAGTGTTACACTTTCGTTAACTGATTGGAATATATTGTATTGCATGTAGCCTACTCTAAAACATATAGAATATTGTTTCCGTAAGTATCGCATTCGAATTTTTGTCGTTAGCTGAACGCAGTTTGGGACGTTGACAGTACATATTAAATATAATTCTTGTTTAGAATATCAGTGTCTATATATTCAATGTGTTTCTTATCGTACTAATATTTGTAAGTGACCCAAATTGGATTTGGTATCCCAATAATATAGTACATGTGTATTTGCACAAATATATATTAGGAAGGAGGAAAGGAAATGTTTTATTTAACGACGCACTCAACACATTTTATTTACGGTTATGTGGCTTTGGACATATGGTTAAGCACCACACGTGTACTGAGAGAGGAAACCCGCTGTCGCCACTTCATGGGTTACTCTTTTCGATTAGCAACAAGGGATCTTTTATATGTACCATCCAACAGACAGGATAACACATACCACGGCCTTTGTTATACCAGTTGTGGAGCACCTGCTAGAATGAGAAATAGCCCAATGGTATTATTAGGAATAAATAAATTGACATTTGACCAGAGACACGTTTAATAAACAATCACTAAATGTTTTGTTTAAAAAAAATTTTTTAATATGTAACAACAGTCGCTAAAACGTATCTGTTGGTTGACATCATCTTAACAATCAATCAAAACTCTGGATAGTACCTTTAAAGGCATACTGTCACGGATTTAAGGACCTTATTTCTCTAAAAATTGATAATAACTAAAAATTACATTAATTGTTGGAAACCAAATGTAGCTAGTGCATCACCGTAACTGAACTATGATGGAGTGAAATCCATGTCAACCCTCTCGGCAATTTTATTTTTTGAATTATGGACCATTGCCATAATTCAATTATTTTTACAAAATATCATTAATAAATGGAGTATAGTGGTTATGAAGAGGGTTGAATAAAGTACATTTAGGGACAAATCAAATTATTTATGTTCAGGTAATACTTTGTTAGACCATTAAATAGGTCAGTGGTCTGTGACAATATGCCTTTAAAGGGACATTCCTGAGTTTACTGCAATTTTTAAGATGTTATCTACTAACAGAGACTTTTTAACGATTGTAATTACATATCAACTATATGTTTCTGCATAAAATATTCGTGGCTGTATATTAAACGTGTTTCTGATCGTTATAATATTTGTACTAGGTTAAATTTCATTTTATTTCCTAAAATATATTTTTTCGTACGTACAAATTTATTTGAAGACAAAATCCAGTTTGGTTTTTTTTACAAATATTAAGACGACCAGAAACACATTGAATATACAGACACCGATATTCTAAACAAGAAAATATATTTAATATGTAAGTTTAATCGTAGAAATGTTTTATTAGTCGGAAACATCTTACAATGCAGCAAACTCAGGAATGTCCCTTTAAGCCAGACGACAAGACTAATATTAAAATTTTGTAACACGTCTTTTTTTTTTCTTCTTCTTTTCTTCTTCTTCTTTTTTCTTTTTTTTAACCACACCACTAGAGCACAATGATTAATTAATCATCTGCTATTGGATGTCAAACATTTGGTAATTATGAATCGAAGTCATCAGAGGAAGCCCGCTACATTTTTGCTAATGCAAGGGATCTTTTATATGCACTTCCCCACAGACAGGAAAGCACATACCATGGCCTATGACCAGTTGTGGTGCACTGGCTGGAACGAGACAAAACCAGTCAGTTGAATGGATCCACCGTGGTGATTCGATCCTGCGACGCAAACACATCAAGCGAGCACTCATCCGACTGAGCTAACTCCCGCCCTAAAATTAAAAATAAACCGAAAACCTGTTATAAATTATGTTACTTGTCCGTGAATTCTAGAATCTCCACAACCGCGCTTTAGCCTATCCGCTACTGCGGGATGTTGATGTATCAGATTCTAAAACAAGGCGCGGATTCAGGCGGTGGCCTAAGGGGCCCGGCACCCCCACCCCATCCCCCACCCCCACCCTCCTATATTTGGTCAGACAATATATATTACAGAATACACACACTAAAAAGCAAACTTGTCCCGTCCAGCTGTCAAAGACCTTTAAATTCTATTTTCAAAACCAACAACGGGTTTTGGGTCCCGTCTATTAAAAAATCCTAAGCAAATTCGACTCGTTTGCATAGTCTAGACACCCGTCCTTCTGCATAAGCGTTCCGGGCCCCGTTCTACAAAGCGAACTTAGCCCTAAGATCACCTAAAGTGCATAGCTACCTTATGCACTAAGGTGATCTTAGTGCTAAGATCGCTTCGTGGAACGGGGCCCTGCAAACGAAACTACGTTCTTCTGGGTAATGTGATGGCGGGACGTATCCCAGTGGTACAGCGCTCGCTCGATGCGCGGTCGGTGTGGGATCGATCCCTGTCGGTGGGCCCATTGGGCTATTTCTCGTTCCAGCCAGTGCACCACGACTGGTATACCAAAGGCCGTGGTATGTTCTACCCTGTCTGTGGGATGGTGCATATAAAAGATCCCTTGCTGCTAATCGAAAAGAGTAGTCCATGAAGTGGCGACAGCGGGTTTCCTCTCTCATTATCTGTGTGGTCCTTAACCATATGTTTGACGCCATATAACCGTAAATAAAATGTGTTGAGTGCGTCGTTAAGTAAAACATTTTTTTTTTCTTCTGGGTAATGTAGTCAGGTTGTCTAACAATCACATAAGGGGAATAATCCATGTCTGTAAAATAATTGTTGTAGGTTATCTTTCTTGGAAAACCTTGGCATGTACGCGTGTAGGTACTCACTTTCTTTCTACCGGCATCGGTGGCGTCGTGGTTAGGCCATCGGTCTACAGGCCTGTAGGTACTGGATTCGGATTCCAGTCGAGGAATGGGATTTTTAATCCAGATACCGATTCCAAACCTTGAGTGAGTGTTCTGCAAGGCTCAGTGGGTAGGTGTAAATCACTTGCACCGACCAGTGATCCATTACTGGTTCAACAAAGGTCATGGTTTGTGCTATCCTGCCTGTGGGAAGCGCAAATAAAAGATGCCTTGCTGCATGTCGTAAAAGAGTAGCCTATGTGGCGACAGCGGGTTTCCTCTAAAAAAACACAGTGTCAGAACGACCATATGTTTGACGTCCAATAGCCGATGATAAGATTAAAAAAAAATCAATGTACTCTAGTGGTGTTGTTAAATAAAACAAACTTTACTTTGTTTTTTACTTTCTTACTCTAAGATACTTACTTTACTTACTTATTTGCTTACATCCTTGCTTATTTACTCTTATGTTGTTACTTATTTACTCTTATTAACTTACTTATTTACTCTCACTTGTACTTACCCTTTTATTATTATTATTATTATTATTATTATTTTAGGTTTCAAGGAGACTTCGTTCGCTTACGCCATCTCTGCGGCCGGAGTAACCCACCAAGTGTCGAAGGCGTGTAGTATGGGCAAACTAAAATCGTGCGGGTGCGACATGAGCGTTTACGGACTTACCCGAGCCCACCCGAACGCGTACGCGCAGCGGAAAAAATTCGAATGGGGTGGCTGCAGCCATAATGTAGACTTTGGAGAACAGTACGCGAAAAAGTTCCTCGATTCTAAGGAGATGGCCAGAGACATTCATTCGCAAATTAATTTACACAATAACAAAGCCGGACGTCTGGTAAGTAACCTAGTCAGGCCCGTGTGCAGGAGTTTTAGCAGGTGTGGGTTTAGATTGTGGCGAGTGCAGTTTATAGGGGGGTAGGGGTGGCGTCGAGTCCTGCTTCCCTGGAAAATATATGAAGAAAAAAAATGTGCTTGAGCAAGGGGGTAGGCGGGGGGGGGGGGGGTCGTCCCCGATTCTCCCCCTCCCGACCGTGCACACGCACCTGCAAGTGTGTGGACAGTGCTCTACAAAGCCAGTTCAAATTTACTCTTCCCTGGCCAGTAAAGTATAATATTTTAGTCGCCAGCCACTTATATTTAGTAGCCAGCTAATATATTCTTGTAATTAAATCAATTCATCTGCCATTTTACGGCACATTACTAATGCCGTAATTGTTATTAGGACCACATTCGAATGAACTTGTGATGGGGTAATTCCTAGTTGTTAAATACTAATTACAACTAAAACAGTGAAGGACTATTGACTATCATTATGAAATTCCGTACCCAATAATTTTATTAAACGAAATTAAGCGAATTACTATTTTAATGACACTGCTAAGACATGCATTTAAATTGCAGTACTCATTAAAAGTTAAATAAAAGCATTGTGATAATAATTACCAGGCTTCAACATGTTACTAGTAGTTACCAATCGGTTACCTTACTTTTGGTTTAAGTAATATTTATTTTTGTCAAATACTGCCTTGCAAATCTGTAAATACTGTTTTGTAAATAGTTGTGTCTTTAAAGCCATCTAAAGTCGCGTCATGAAAATATAAACATGTTTTCATCCTCCACTGGTGAACACGACTTCCGACGTGATTAAAACAACATTCATGACTGGACGCGTCGTTATTGTGGGGGGACCCGTTATCACGATAAGCACGACACGATTGGAGCCCAGCATAACGCATATATAAGTCGACATTTAAAATAATTAACGTTGGAGTTTGAAACAGACAAGTAAAGACGCACAGTGAATCAACAATCTCATTTTAATACATAAATAAAACCTGGCTCTAAATGGGACAGGACCGACTTGGTCCAAAACTGAACTGAGGCCGAATTATTTCCAAACGCTTGAAATTTAAGTTAAGGGAGATAACATCATAACGAAGTATTACCTCCCTTAACGTCACCGTTATTCATAGTCCGATTAACTTGTCTTAAACTTTTATTTTTCCAACAAACTACCGATAGAAAACATGTTTTATGGAAGATACATTGCTACTGGTCCACTGTGTTTTCCGATGTCCAGTTTTGTTTACAGATTAAAGTAACATTATTGGACAGTAGCCAACTGGCGAATGTGATTTTATATTTTAGACGCCAGGGAATGTTTTTAGTCGCCATGGCGAGTATTTTACTCGCATTGTAGAGTACTGCAGTGGAGGTGGGGGAGGGGGCGGGCGGGACTACTACAATACCCTTTTAAAATATAAAGGTGTGTTGATGTTGGATGCAGAATGATTGAATGTGATTATTTTGTATCGGCACGAGGGCGGGATTTGGTTCAGTCGGATGAGTGCTCGCTTGAGGTGCTTGCGTCGCAGGATCGAACCACATCGGTGGATCCATTCAGCTGATTTGTTTTCCCTCGTTACAACCAGTGCACCACAACGTGACAAAGGCCGTGGTGTGTCTTTTCCTGTCTGTGGGGAAAGTGCATATAAAAGATCCCTTGCTTCATTAGGAAAACTGCAGCGGGTTTCAACTTTGTTATTGTATACAGTAATTTTGCTTTATCCCACTGTCCCCTTCCTTTCTCTTATTTCTTCCTGATTTAGCAGATCCTCCGATCTTTCTGCTTCTTTCGATGTCTGCTTCCACATCCTGGTCCTTGTCTTTTCAACCGCGACATGTGCTTGTCTCTTGTGGCTATGCCTGTCATTCTCCATCAGCTTTAGCTGTGGGCTTAGTCTGACCACTTCGGAGAGTGTTCAGTGGGTTTCTTTTGGCATTGTTAAAAGGCACTTGTAACCACTTGCTATACTCCCCCCCCCCCCTCCTCCCCCACCAGCAATCGTTAGATAGTGTCATGGGTCAGACCAGCTTTGTACGATAGCAGTGTGTATAATAATTATGTTATTATTGTTTTAGGCCGTCATTCGTCACGTGACCAAGGAGTGCAAGTGTCACGGTATGTCGGGCAGCTGTGAGTTAAAAACCTGTTGGAAGGCGACTCCAAAATTTCGACTAGTTGGCAATATTTTGAAACGCAAGTTTGACGGGGCGAGCAAGGTACAGGTACATGCTCTATCATGCTCTAGGCATGGCATGGAGATCATTACTTAGGATAGTTATCAGGAACGGATCCAGGGGTGGGGGTGGGGGTACGCACCCCTCCCCCTAACTCCATACCATATACATCCTCTGTATAATGCATGTTTGTGTAGTTTGAATATCGTAGGTGCCCGTTTTAGACGTTTCCTCTCCCCTCCCTAGAAAACCCACGTAGCCGCTCCTGATTATCATGTGTGTGTGTGTGTTGCTTTTTCTTTAATCTTACAGGGATCGTCTGTGATAATAACCTTCCAATGTGCACACACACACACAAAAAAAAAAAAATTTAAAAAGAAAAAAACACTTCCCTTTAATAATAAAAACAATAATATCATTTCCGCTTTAAGGCGACCACACGATGGGAGTGTTTCGCACGAGAATAGCCACGAGAATAGACGATCGCATAGCAAGCGATGGAATCGTAATGTAGGTCTGGGGCCTAATTCACAATAGTCTCTTAGGCTCTGCTAGACAACAAAGCATCCTCTTTGCAAGTCTTTTAGCATTGCACTGCGAGATCGCAAAGTTACGAGAGTTTAGTGAATTAGGCCCCTGGGGCCTTATTCACAAAGGTCTCTTAGGCTCTGCTAGATAACAAAGCATCCTCTTTGCAAGTCTTTTAGCATTGCACTGCGAGATTGCACAGTTGCGAGAGTTTAGTGAATTATGGTCTGTCAGCTATTCTCGTACGAAGCTCTCACATCGTGTGTCGTTGCTTTTTGTCTTAGCGGAATTGGGATTACAATATAGTGTTAAAAGACTACAAACAAATGTGTTTTATGTATTTCACAATATGCACAGCTCTTAATTCAGGCATGGCGGAAGCAAGTAGACATCGGGGTGGGGGTAGTTGGGGGGGGGGGGCTGAGATCGAGGGCGCAAAGCTTCTAGGGGGTTCAGAGATAAGCTGCATTCTACAAGTAAAATTCATCTCTGCTTTAGAATTTATTACCAATAATATTTTTAATTCAGAATTACTGAGGGTGCTAGAGTCCCCTCCTACTCTCTCCGCCGTGCCTGTTTATATATTTTGCAAGAAGAAAAGTAAAAATACTGTTTTGTATTATTTACAGTGTTTTTAAAAATGGACTTTCTTTTTGTGATAATTACTTAAAATGGCATTTATTGTTAATGAATTTGGACTGGCTTTCCCCATAGACGATCTCTAAAATAAAATGCATGGCAGTAACCCATAACACTAATTCAGCATAAATAGGCCCAAATTAAAATAATAAGAAAACGAATAAGTATTGCTAAAGCACTTAAAGGCATACTGTCACGGATTTAAAGGCATACTGTCACAGATTTAAGCACCTTATTTCTCTAAAAATGGATAATAAATAAAACTTGCATTAATTGTTGGAAACCAAATCTAGCTATCGCATCACCTTAACTGAACCATGATGGCATGAAATCCATGTCATCCTTCTCGGTAGTTTTAGTTTTTGAATTATGGACCATTGCCATAATTCAATTATTTGTAAAAAATGTCATTAATAAATGGAGTATGGTGGTTATGGAGATGGTTGAATAAAGTACATTTAGAGACAAATCAAATTATATTTGTTCAGGTAATACTTTGTTAGACCATTAAATAGGTCAGTGGTCTGTGACAATATGCATGGGCCATAATTCTAGTTTCAGCCAGTGCACCGCGACTGGTATACCAAAAGCCGTGGTGTGTGCTATCCTGTCTGTGGGATGGCGCATCTAAAAGATCCCTTGCTACTACAACAACAAAAAATTAAGCGGGTTTCCTCTCTATGACCAAATATTTGACATCCAATAACCGATAATTAATAAATCTAATGTGCTCTGGTGGTGTCGTTAAACAAAACAAACACTTTCAAAGCGATGGGACTATACAAAGTTATTGGCATGTCGTCTTAACGTTTTTCCCATGTGTATAGTTGAACACTAACGATCACGACGCCGTGGCACACTTCCAGGATCTCAAGGTAACCTCAGTTCGTAAGAAAAAAAAACAAGGAAAAAAGTTGTTGTTTAACGACACACTAAAGCACATTAATTATTAATCATCGGCTACTGGATGTCAATCATATGGTCATTTTGACACAGTCAAAGAGAGGAAACCCGCTACATTTTCCCCATTAGTAGCAAGGGATCACCCCCCGCACAGGATAGCACATACCATGGTCTTTGATATACCAGTTGTGGCGCACTGGCTGTGACGAGAAATAGCCCAATGGGCCCAGTGACGGGGATCGATCCCAGACCGACCGCGCATCAACCGAGTGCTTTACCACTTGGCTACGTCCCGCCTATCAACTCGAAAGATAACGAGTTCGACACAACAATATTCGAGTACTGGCATGTGTATGTGTGTGTGGGGGGGGGGGGGGGGGGGGGGGGGGGGGGGGGGGGGGGGGGGGGGGGGGGGGGGGGTATATTGTCCCGAGTCCTGGAAATTACAAGCACAGCATCCTCTTTGCCAGTCTTTTAGCATTGCACTGCGAGATCGCAAAGTTGCGAGAATTTAGTGAATTAGGCCCTTGGTCTGTTGGCTATTCTCTCGTACGAGGCTCTTACGTCGTGTGTCGTCACTTTTTGTCGGAATTGGGATTACAAAATAGTGTTTAAAGCCGCACACCCTAGTTCCATCCAGCGAAAATAAATTATAATTTGGTTAATCTATAAACCTGTAACACACTTAGATCACGTTTTTATCAAATGGAGTGAAAAAGCAGATTTTATATCGATAAATACCATGTCCCAATTGCTTGAAATAATTTTGAAAGTTAGTATTCTGATGTCACCGGTAGATGTCGCTCGAAGCACAACAATGCCTACGTCACGACAAATTTCACAGACTTAGGGTGCGTTCGTTTCACCTCTCCTGGACATGTTCCAACTGTTCTGTCCTGGTTGTATCCCCTCTCCAGATATCGTAAGACTTAGCAAAATTATTGGTTTTAAGGGTTTGTAACGTTTTGTATTGAGACACTTACTTGTCTGAACTTTATTGTTTCTGAAAATGTTCACGAACTGTGAAGAAAAATCTCACAAATGAACAACAACAAATCGGATGTTGATTGCGCGAACCGTGCACGAGAAAACAAACCGAACCAAAATGATAACGGTCACGTGATATACCAACGTCTGTGACATTGAAATGGAAATATCATCTCTAAAAATAGATTGGACCTCGCTTGCTTAACGGTTTTTTCTCGACAACACGTCTTGGGGGGTGCATGCAAAAAATGCATTTCGTGGTTTTACAAACATCAGGATTACCAAAAAGCACTTCAGGTGAATGGAAATGTGTATTCTAAATAATAAAATGTAAGTAAAGTGCAATTTTATTTGTGAAAAATGGGGTTTAATAGCGTAAAACAACACCGTAATGGTTAACAAATAAACGTAACTAGGGTGTGTCCCTTTAAGACTATAAACAAATGTCAACCGAGCGCTTTACCACTGGCCTACGTCCCGCCTATCAGCTCGTAGAATAACATAGTTCGACACAACGATAATTAAGCATTTGTTCTTTGCATGGGGTGGGTGTGTGTGTGTGTGTGGGGGGGGGGGGGGGGGGGGGGGGGGGATATTGTCCTGATTTTGCTGCTGTTGTAATATATTTCAGACTAGTAAAGTCTTTATAACAACTGCTATGGGCGGGACGGATCCCCAGTGGTAAAGCGTTCTCTTCATGCACGGTGGGCCTAAGGATCGATCCCTGTCGGTGGGTCAGCCATTGCATAACAACTGGTATATCAAATATCGTGGCATTTGCGATCCTGTCTGTGGGATGGCGCATATAAAACATCCCTTGCTACTAATGGAACAGTGTAGCAGGTTTCCTCTCTAAGACAATGTTAACATTACCAAACGTTTGACATCCAATATTCGATAATTAATAAATCAATGTGCTCTAGAGGTGTCGTTAAACAAAACACACTTTTAAAATAATTTTTTATTTAACGACGCACTCAACATATTTTATTAACGATTATATGGCGTCAGACATAAGGCTAAGGACCACACAGATATTGAGAGAGGAAACCCGCTAGTAGCAGCTAGGGTTCTTTTATATGCACCATCCCACAGACAGGGTAATACATACCACGGCCTTTGATATACCAGT
This sequence comes from Gigantopelta aegis, assembly GCF_016097555.1. NCBI lineage: Eukaryota > Metazoa > Mollusca > Gastropoda > Neomphalida > Peltospiridae > Gigantopelta > Gigantopelta aegis. The sequence continues at coordinate 31,214,421 of NC_054711.1, forward strand.
CGCTGTGCACTGGCTGGACGAGAAATAGCCCAATGGGCCCACCGGCGGGGATCAATCCCAGACCGACCGCTGCACATCGAGCGAGCGCTATATGTCTAACCCCACCACTGGCTATAGAGACACTGATCTTGTAAATAACCAGCACGACGTTGGCCAACTTTCTGCTCCAACGACATCTACGACTGTCCAGTTGCTAGTCTGAGCGCTCTTACAACTCGATTCTCGTCGTATAACCCATTAGTTGTTCATCTGAGCGCACCGGTTGTATTAAACTTGGGGAAATTACAACGCAACCGTCGAGTTGGCCAACTTCGTCTAACAGTTGGTAGTCTGAGCTAGCATTAGTGTTGTGTTTTCTTGGTTTGCCTTGTTTCGTTTGTTTGTTGTTGTTGTTTTATTGTGATGTTTGTTGTTGTTTTCGGAAACATGTAGTCCGAGTACTCTGACGGTAAGAGAGCTAAACGGACATTGGGACAGTTCAACTGAGTTGTTAAAGGCATACTGTCACGGATTTAAGGACCTTAATTTATAATAACTAAAAATTACATTAACTGTTGGAAACCAAATCTAGCTATTGCATCACCTTAACTGAACAATGATGAAGTGAAATCCATGTCAACCCTCTCAGCAATTTTAGTTTTTGAATTATGGACCATTGCCATAATTCAATTATTTTTATAAAATATTAATAAATGGAATATGGTGGTTATGAAGAGGGTTGAATAAAGTACATTTAGGGACAAATCAAATTATATTTGTTCAGATAATATTGTGTTAGACCAATAAATAGGTCAGTGGTCTGTGACAATATGCCTTTAATAAAAAGAGTGTTAACAACGGTCCAAATGTCCGTCTAGCTCTCTTACCGTCAGAGTACTCGGGCTAGGAAACACGGTACAATAACACCAAACTCGGGATAATCTCTTTAAACGAACGTTCCTTTCCTTTCTAATTCTCGAAAATATAATTTATATTTTTAGGTCCACGTGTCCAACAACGCCGACGGGACTCTGTTCAAGCGAAACGGGCGACGCCCGCGTCAAACCGATCTCCTCTACTACCAGAAGTCGCCGAACTTCTGCGAACCCAGCCGAAGATACGACGCGCCGGGGACAACCGGTCGGATGTGCAACAAGACGAGCGGTGGGCTGGACAATTGCGAGACCCTGTGCTGTGGGCGGGGATACAACACGCTCAAGGTGGAGCGCTCGGAGCGGTGTCACTGCAAGTTCTACTGGTGCTGTTACGTGGAGTGCAAGACGTGTCATTACAACGAGTGGGTCACCGTATGCAAATGAAGTTTCGGCTGATGACACAATTTTTTCTCTCTCACTTTTCTTCTTCTTTTTTTTTTTTTTTTTTTTTTTTGGGGGGGGGGGGTGAGGGCGATGGGGGGCTTGATATTATTTTATTTTTTTGGAGGGTAGAGTAACTTTGTTTGTGTGTGTCACAAACAGATTGCATTCAGTGACGTGTTCCGGAGGAAGATCAGGTAAAGGCAGAGAGTTTTACGTGCACATTCAGAGCAAACTGTTGTAGTTCACGCCTGTCATGGGCACGTGTACCGGGCTTGGCTGGCTCCTCTGTCCAGGACAGAGAAACCAGGGGAAGAGCGCTCTCCGAACATTTAGACTGTTTCCTACCCTACCAATCGCATTGGTTTTAACATAGACGCAAAATACCAGTCAGTCTAGCGATTGCTAGTGCTCTCCCTCCTGAACACACCTCGGATCTTACCACACCTGAAGTCGTGGTATTCGTCAGTAGATCTGATGTAAGACAGTGTCATTTCGAATGCGGGAACCTTACGACTTGAAGGGTAATGCTGAAAACAGACCATTACCAGGGCCCGCGGTTTGTATTGAAAGTGGATATTGAAAGTTGAGGGGGCGCTGTCAGTGTGATAGCCCTAGGCCTGGACATTAATTCTGAGCGCCCAAACCTGTATACGGGGAGAATTTGGGGGCATGCATCCAGGCTGAGAAAAATATGAATTCCATGTCAGCACAGCAACAGAGAATAACAAAAAAACAAAAAACACAAACAACGTGGAAGGCCATTTTCCACTGCCTTCACCGCATTGTTAATCTGAGCGCACCCGTCTAAGTATTGAGTTGGGGGAAATTACAACATAACCGTCGAGTTGGCCAACTTCATGGTGACAGTTGACAGTCTGATACTAGCTTTTCGCTGGATCTTCAGACAGATGTATTATCAAAATAAATACTGACCCAAAGATATTGGAAGATCGAGCAACCAGAGGTGGCAGTAATGAATTGACTTTTTAACGGGCGGTAATGAATGGACTTTTCAACGGGCCGTAATGAATGGACTTTTCAACGGGCGGGGCGGTACAATGCATAATCAGAACACCACAGCTTCAAGACTGATGATCGTGAGCGAGGTGTCCCAAATCGCGATACTGACTAAAACAGTATACCCGAAAATTCTGGATTTTTTTTTTCTTTTTTCAATCTTTTCATGTTTTTTATTTTATTTTTATTGTTATTAATATTATTTTTAATTATTATTTATTTATTTATTATTATTATTATTATTATTATAGCATGGGGTGTCTCAGCTTTATGAAAAATGGAATGCAGGAATGAGTAGATCGAAATATTACGTTGAGACAATACCCTGACATCACAGGTGTATTTTAATACTAAATATGATATTTTAATACTAAATATGATCGCGCTATGCAATTTTCTGTAGTTTTTTTTTTATTTGGAGAGTGGTTTAGGCAGGGCTGCCATATCATATGAAACTAGTTGTCAAGAATTTTAAAATACTCTTATCTGCTCTATAATTGTTTCAAAGATAGTCCATTGTGTTCAAAACCATGTTTGTGTGGTGTGTCGATCTCAATGTCGAGTAGTATAGAGGTAGTGAACACAAAGAAGAAACTCGTCAGACCACGTTATTCTAAACAGAGGTGGATCCAGGGGGGAGCGGACCCGCCCCCTAAAATATCAGTGCTCTTTTATTATTACTTTTGTTTTACATTGGGATGACCCCTTTGACAAGCCTGTTAGTCTCCCCACTCCCTTCCTGCCGCAAAAATATTTTCTGGATCCGCCCGTGCTGAACCCTAATGTAATGTAAAATATATGCAATTTTTGTGAAAAATATATTTTAAAAATAAACGCTGTACAGTTAATTTTTTTGTGTTGTTCTTTTCTTCTTCTTTTTTTTCAAATGCAATGTTATTGTTTGAGATGCCTGTCCCATGGCACTACAATATCGCTGGTAGTGTGGAAGCAATAGCAGAGTATTTTGTTTGTTATTCTGGGCCGGGATTTAGCTCAGTCGGTCGAGTGCTCGCTTGAGGTGCTTGCGTAGCAGAGTCGAACCACCTTGGTGGATCGATTCAACTTATTGGATTTTGTCTCGTTCCAACTAGTACACCACAACTGGTCAAAGGCCATGGTATGTGCTTTCCTATCTGTGGGAGAGTGCATATAAAAGATCTCTTACTGCATGTTTTCTCTGATGACTACGAGTCAGAATTACCAAACGTCTGACATCCAATAGCCCATGATTAATTAATGTGCTCTAGTGGTGTCGTTAAACAAAAACTTTTGTTTTTGTTTGTTTTGTTTAACGACAACACTAGAGGACATTGATTTATTAATCATCGGCTACTGGATGTAAAGCATTTGGTAATTCTGACATAGTACATGTTTCCACTAGTAGCAAGGGATTTTTTATATGCACCATCCCACAAACAGGATAGCACATATTATGACCTTTGATATACCAGTCGTGGTGCGCTGACTGGAACAAGAAATAACCCAATGGGCCATCGACAGGGATCGACCCTAGACTGATCGCACATGAGGCGAGTGCTTTACCACTAGGTTATATCCCACCCCAAGATTAATGATGACAATATAATTATGTAGATCCTATAAGAGCATACTGAGAAATAGAGAATAATACACGAATGTCCGTTAGATCTATGAGCCGAAGCGAGTTTGATATGTTTTTAAACAACGAGTTGTGAGATAAATGGTATCTAACGGACATGAATGTATTATTTTATTGCTTACATATCCTAAAAAAACAAAAAAGGTTTTAAGCCAATTTTAACATCTTTTAACAGTCATTTACAACCGTTGCACTTGTAGCTGACTTACGTGTCACAGACACATGATTGTCAGGTTAACTATACGTCACAGTGCATAGTGTAATCGATTTCCACCCTGCTGATTTTTACTGGATGTCCGGCATTGGTGACCTGGTCATCACCTAGGAGCAGCCAGTCGTATGTCTTGAAATTGTCAACACACGTACCTGTGTAAACAACCCATGTGTTATCAAAAATAGCCCATGTTCTCACCAACGGGTGTGTAGAAAGTTTGCCATTTTTGTTTTACCTTTCTGTTGCTTTAGTACCAATGGCAGTGCGTAGGCATATATATAGAGGTGGAACAAAGTTTAGCGGTAAAGCATTTTGTCTCGAGGTTGCAGCACCAATCAACCTAAGTGGATTTGTTGGGGGGTTTTACCATTCCATCTAGGACTAGGACATACAGGTTGTGGTGTGTACTGTCCTGTCTAGAGTATATTATATTATATATGTGTGTGTGTGTATATATATATATATATATATATACATACATACATGTGTGTGTGTATATATATATATATATATATATATATATATATATATATATATATATATATATATACACACACACACACACACATACATAGGTGACAGACATCCATTCAAAGGTTTATCTTACAAAAACCCAAGTCGGATCCACCTAGGTATAATAACGTAACGCTGACATCGACGTAAACTGAGATGCAGGCGAAGGTTTCCGTTACAATACGGTAATTAGAGTTCTCCTGTCCATTGCTAAATTAGTCCTTTGTTAATTTACATACGAAGTCGTTAAGACACACGGGGCCGTGGATACAATGCCTGTTTATGTCTTACACGCGTTACAATGCTTAATCACCTGCGTTTAAGACAAACAGGCTTTGTAAATTAGGCGCTTATTCTTTGGCTAATGCAGTGTTCTGTAATTAACCCTATTTTAGAGAGACATGTCCTCAGTTTGCAGCCATTGTAAGATGTTTGCGATAACAAAGCTTTGTTGGCGACTACTATTTCATACTAAATACATTTTCTTGTTTCTAATACCAGTGTCTGTATATCGAATGTGTTTCCGGTCGTATACTAATGTTTGTAAGCACTCAGTTTTTACTTTCATTCATTCATTCATTCATTCATATCAACTTATTTTCGTGCTTATATCCAATTAAGGTTCAAGCACGCTGTCCTGGGCACACACCTCAGCTATCTGGGCTGTCTGTCCAGGACAGTAGGTTAATTGTTAGTTGGTTAGTAGTTAGTGAGAGAGAAGAGGGTGTAGTGGCCTTACACCTACCCATTGAGCCCTTAAGAACTCGCTCTGGGTTGGAGCCGGTACCGGGCTGCGAAACTGTACCTACCAGCCTGTAGTCCGATGGCTTAACCACTACGCCATTCGGGATATATATATTTTCGTAAAATTCGGTTTGGGCTACTACAAGTATCAGGACAACAACAAACACCGTGTAAATACAGACACTGATATTTTAAATATGAAAATGTATTTAATTTGTATGTTACGTCATCGAAAAGGCTCGATTGGTCGGAAACATTTTACAAATGGTTGTAAACTCAGGACTGTCCCTTTAAAAGGGACATTCCTGAGTTTTCTGAAGATGTTATCGACTAACAGAGACTTTTTAACGATTGTAATTACATATCAAATATATTTTTCTGCATAAAATATTAGTAACTGTATATTAAACGTGTTTTTGATCGTTCTAATATTTGTACTAGGTTAAATTTCATTTTATTTCCTAACATATTGTTTTTCGTACGTACGAAATTATTTGAAGACAAAATCAACTTTGGGCTTCTTACAAATAGTAAGACGACCAGAAACACATTGAATATACAGACACTGATATTCTAAATAAGAAAATATATTTAATATGTAAGTTTAATCGTAGAAATATTTTATAAGTCGGAAACACCTTACAATGCCGCAAAGTCAGGAATGTCCCTTTAATAATTTTCAAGGAAATACACATACTCTACACATTTGAAAATTGGCTGAACCAAAATTCAATCCAGTTTGAGTCGTAGAAGTACTGAACAAATAGAGATAAAGTTTAATTCTCAAGTCTTTTGTAAATTCATAATTTATACAGAAAATCTACAGCATATAATATATGTTTTACATACAATGAATAACACACTAAAATATTAATTTCACCAGATAAAAAATTATGAAACACAAAGTAATAAGTGGCACTTGAGAATACTCATGCACGTGGCATGCAGGCATTTTAGCAGGGGTGGGTGTCTAGTTTAGCGAGCAAATAAATAGGAGGGGAGGGGGTCTAGTTGTGTTCCCACGGCTATGGGTTAAAACTCTTTTGAAATTGGACACTGCAGTTGTTGAAGTTTGACGAATTTTAAACAGCAGTTCTCCTACTATAATCCTTCTAAGAATTATAAAAATGTGTCCCTAATTTCCTATATTCTCGGTCAGCCTCGGTTTTCATACTTTTTATCAACTCGTGCTGATAAATTATATCACAAGACACGAGGCGGGTGTATTCTTTTTTATCGTCCATTATCATTATTTTCATTTGCGACTATGTCAGGCATAAAGAAAATAACCGAATTTAATTGTTAACTAGCAGAACGACAATGGCGTGACGTCACTAATGATAGGTTTAGCGCTGAAACACACAGCGACGTAACAAAAGATGCGATATCTCCTAGGAGGATATCGCAAATTACAGTGCCAGCGATATCTCCTACAAAAGCTTTTAGTCGATGATAAATAATGTTACGCTTCATACCCTCTGGCAGAAACCGTGGGTTAGGAATCATATATCATACAATATCTTTTAAAATATTTTGTTAAACAAAACCAACATAATTTTAATATTTTAAAATCCAATATCGCTACATTGTTCATGTGAAAATTCTTTTCTCCAGTTTTAGTGAAGTCTGAAGAATCTGTATGATGTTACAGCAATGATGTTGAAATCTCCACACTTTAAAGGGACATTCCTGAGTTTGCTGCAATGTTTAAGATGTTATCGACTAACAGAGACTTTTTAACGATTGCAATTAAATATTAAATGTATTTTTCTGCATAAAATATTAATGGCTGTGTATTAAACATGTTTCTGGTCGTTCTAATATTTGTACTAGGTTAAATTTCATTTTATTTCCAATTTTTTTTTTTTTCGTACGTACGAAATTATTTGAAGACAAAATCCAGTTTGGGCTTCTTACAAATATTAAGACGACCAGAAACACATTGAATATACACACACTAATATTCTAAACAAGAAAATATATTTAATATGTAAGTTTAATCGTAGAAATATTTTATTAGTCGGAAACATCTTACAATGCAGCAAACTCGGGAATGTCCCTTTAAACGAAACATGTAAGAATGATCACTTTATTTATGCATTGTTAACACAAATCTAATTTTGCACATACGCGTACCCCCACACCCTAGTGCTGGAGCAAATCCTCAAATTTGGGCAAAAAGATAGAGATATTCGGTGAAAAAGTGCTAAACTGAGGCCTTTTTACCATGTATGTCCACCATTCAACCCTCAAAATTAGTTGTAATTCACGTAAAAATGCGTAGTGATTCGTTTACTTAAGGATTGTCTGTTATTTCTTTTACGTTCATCGAGGTATGAACAAACAAATCATCTGTTAACTGTATGAATCGGCAAAGCCGTTCTCATATAAGTTTGCGGATGATTCTTTGTTGTTATTCGTACCCAGATGAACATTAAAAAAAAATAACCAACAATACTTATAATTAAATTTGAATCATACTTGCTAATAATAACATTAAAACTTCATACTTTATTCTGAATTATTTTTGTTAGATAAACAATAACGCTCAATAAGACAACTTGGTCATATAAAATGACGTCATCAGATATCATGTTCCCCGACGACGTGATGTGCGGAAATGAATGTAACAGAAATTTAATTATAACCCTATATAGCTGTTTGGCAGTACTGCTAATAGGAAAAAACGCTGTTATTCAGATTCGAACAGTTTTATTTAATGCGAGCAAAAAATGAAGCCCGTACGCCTATGATTTTACATGAACTATTTGTGTTCGCAAATTAAATTTAGGACATTATTTTCATGGACATAATGGGTGGGTTATGCAAACCTGGGTGGGTTATGCAAACCTGGGTGGGTTATGAAGACCTGAATGTATATTTGCACAAGCCACAAAAGTGGCCTTACACGCTCTTTATGAACAGTGTACTTATTCTGAAATGAAATTGAATCTTGTATGGTGATACACACACAGTACCTAGCAGGCCGGAGTCTAGAATTTAGTTTTAAAAACACAGAATATTGTTGGTTAAAAATTAAACAAATTGCATTAAAAAGTCTCAATCGTCTATCAGTCCACTGACATGCAAATACTGCATTTCATTTTTTTGCATTTGTGTTGAGTGTGTCGTAAAATAAAACATTTCCTTCCTTCCTTCCCAGACTGACTGCGCACTAGGCGAGCGCTTAACCACTGGGCTACATGCCACCTATCTTAGCACTAAGAATGCTTCGTAAAACATGACCCAGGGCATATAATTATACACCTCAGCTACCTGTCCAGGCAGGGTTTGAAACAGCGGTCTATAAAAAGCGGTCCATTTTTAGACCGAAAAATTTCACAAACCACATTAAAAGTCTTCATCTTTTGGCAAGAGAAATTTTGATTTCATTTTTATCTTGATTTTTTAGATGAATATCCAATTACGGTTCAAGTATGCTGTCCCTGGCACACACCTTAAGTTCAGGGTTCGAAAAATCAACTAGCCGTACGTTCTGGCTAGTGAATTTTTGTCCTGGGCTAGTGGAAATTATCAACTGTATTACTATATAACATACATGTAGGGCACCAGCCAAAGCTTCTCTGAGGGCTAGGGACTTTCTCAAACATTTGTCGAACACTGCTCAAGCTATCTGTGCCATTAGTCCAGGACAGGCATCAGTTGTGAGTGGCTAGTGAGTACAGAAATCTGCAGAGTGGCCATACAACCAACTATCCACTGAGCCACAAAAGTATACTTTGAATTAGGAGCGGGTACTGGGATGCGAACCCGGCACCTACCAGCCTCATGTCTGATGTCTTAATCACTGCGCCACCGGTAACTCAGTGATGAAGACCGCACGATTCACATGGCCAATCAACAACTGTGCCAGCTCGAGCATCCGCAATTACAGCCATGTCGATTAACCCATGTCACCACAGATACACTAGAGAGGAAACCTGTCTATCAGAAGAATTTGACCCCTTCGGTTCCTCCAGCTGAGATGAGTTCTGCTTTCCCCTGAGATTGTAGAGTTTGAAGCGCTCGGACGAGAAGCCATTTTTCCAGACCATGGAATTCTGAAATGAAAACACAAATAACAGATGACTATATATAGACAGCTAGTTAACAGCTTATGACTAAATAGACAGCTTGTGACTATATAGACAGTTGGTGACTATATAGACAGCTAGTTACAATATATAGACAACTGGTCACTATATACACAGCTAGTTACAATATATAGACAGCTGGTGACTATATACACAGCTAGTTACAATATATAGACAGCTGGTGACTATATAAGACAGCTAGACACAATTATATAGACAGCTAGTTACAATTATATAGACAGTTTGTAACTATATAGACATCTGGTGACTATATATACACAGCTGGTTATTCTATAGACACTGGTGACTATAGACAGATTGTTACTATATAAGACAGCTTGTTACTATATAAGACAGCTGGTGGCTATATACACAGCTGGTTATTCTATAGACACTGGTGACTATAGACAGATTGTTACTATATAAGACAGCTTGTTACTATATAAGACAGCTGGTGACTATATATATATATACACACAGCTGATGATGCTATAGACAGCTTGTTACTATATATACTCAGGTGATGACTTTATCAACAGCTTGTTACTATATTGACAGCTGGCAACTAAATATAAACAACTGGTGACTGTATGTGGACAGTTGGTGACTATATACAGACAGCTGTTTACTATATAGACATATTGTGACTATATAGACATATTGTGACTATATAGACATACTGTGACTATATATTGACTATATATAGACAATATGTCTATATATAGACAGCTGGTGACTATATATAGGCAGCTGGTGACTATATATAGGCAGCTTGTGACTATATATAGACAGCTTGTGACTATATATAGACAGCTTGCGACTATATATAGACAGATTAGATTGTGACTATATATAGAAAAATTAGATTGTGACTATATATAGACAGATTGTGACTATATATAGACAGATTGTGACTATATATGGACAGCTGGTGACTATATAGACAGATTGTGACTATATACAGACAGCTGGTGATTATATAAGCCGCTGACGAGTGTACAGTAAATACCGAGTGTATGTAACATGTACATGTGTTAACTATAATACTTGCTTAGCTGTCTCCTTAACACAGATATGGCTCACCTAGTTCAATATCAGATTTCAGTTAGTTTGTCGAAAACTGTAACATACAAAATGCTGTACCTTGCCCCTTGCTGTCGTCCCCTTCAGTGATTTCGTAATACGTACACACTGTGTTGGTCATGCTGTTGTCCGAGATCTGCAATAACAAATCTTAAATGTCATTCCCCTTCAGTGATTTCGTAATACGTACACACTGTGTTGGTCATGCTGTTGTCCGAGATCTGCAATAACAAATCTTAAATGTCATTCCCCTTCAGTGATTTCGTAATACGTACACACTGTGTTGGTCATGCTGTTGTCCGAGATCTGCAATAACAAATCTTAAATGTCATTCCCCTTCAGTGATTTCGTAATACGTACACACTGTGTTGGTCATGCTGTTGTCCGAGATCTGCAATAACAAATCTTAAATGTCATTCCCCTTCAGTGATTTCGTAATACGTACACACTGTGTTGGTCATGCTGTTGTCCGAGATCTGCAATAACAAATCTTAAATGTCATTCCCCTTCAGTGATTTCGTAATACGTACACACTGTGTTGGTCATGCTGTTGTCCGAGATCTGCAATAACAAATCTTAAATGTCATTCCCCTTCAGTGATTTCGTAATACGTACACACTGTGTTGGTCATGCTGTTGTCCGAGATCTGCAATAACAAATCTTAAATGTCATTCCCCTTCAGTGATTTCGTAATACGTACACACTGTGTTGGTCATGCTGTTGTCCGAGATCTGCGATAACAAATCTTAAATGTCATTCACAAAAAACAGAAGTATGTCCCTTAAAGGGACATACCCTAGTTTTAAGCCGTGAAAATTAATACTAAGTTTAGTTAAAGGGACAGGACCTAGTTTCAACCCGTGAAAATTAACACTAAATTTAGTTAATCTACAAACCAGTAACACATTGGGATAAATTTACAATTGAGTGAAACATGAGTCTGTGACTTTGAAATGGTGAAATACCCTCTAAAAATAGACTAAAGCTTGACTCCATAACTGTTACTTCTCATACACACGTGCGTTTTTAAGACATGAGAAATGCATTTTATGATATTAAAAACACCAGGATGACCAAAAATACTTCGAATGTACGGAAATTGATCATCTAAACAATAAAATCTAAGTAAAGTATGATTTCAGTTATCAAAAACGGCTATCATAGTCACAAATATGTCTCAATGTTCAAAAACTAGGGGATGTGCCCTAACAAAACGGATGTCCCTTTAAATTTTTAATCGTTTCATGGAAATACTGTACATAATTGAAAATTGGCTAAACCAAAATTTCTTTTAGTATGAGTCCTGTTGAAAACTTAAGCATATGAGATGGGGGGGGGGGGGGGGGGGGGGGGCAAATTTGAGTCAAATTATGTCATTCAGGCAAAATTGCTAACCTGTGACCTTTTCACCAATATTTCAATCACTACTTTCAAAATTAGCTGTCTATGTAAATTTGCATAGATCGTTTGCAACCCTATATAAATCTTTGGTAGTAAGAAAAAAAAATTTCATTGTTTCCAACACCACTAGAGCACATGATTTATTAATACGTACACATTGGATGCCAAATTATGGTCATTTTGACTGTCATGTCCGAGAAACCCGCTACATTTTTCCAGTTGTAGCAAATCTTTTATGTCATTCCCCTTCAGGATGATTTACCAAGGCCTTTCATATACCAGTTGTGGTGCACTGGCTGGAACGAGGTTTGGTAGTAATGCTAATATGAATTAATGTTGTCATCCAGATTCTGGATTTTTCGTTTTAATTCAGGCAAAAACCAGCCTGCCTCCCTACAAAAATGGGAGCCCGTGTGACCTATCGTTGAATGTAAAAGTGTTTCTGTATATTTGTTAATAAGAATAATGAATGAATGAATGAATGAATGAATGTTTAACGACACCCCAGCACGAAAAATACATTGGCTATTGGGTGTCAAACTATGGTAATACAAACAAATAAGAATAAGTGCTTGTGATGTTAGTGTGTCTATACATGTATGTGTGTGACTAATATAACTCTTCCTCACCCCTACCCCCCACCCACATTTTGACATTTGTAGATGTGTGGTGATCAACATTCCTCTCATGCTCATGCAGTGTTTCTGCTAGAAAGACATTTTTGGGTATGGCACTACAAGGGGTATGGGGGACCTCCCCCCAAAATGAAAATAGGTTAAGTTTAGGGTTAGGGTTAAGAAAATCATAGTGTAATGATAAAAGTAATTCATTTTGTCAAAAAGTTAACTTAAACAAATTAAATTTTGGGTATGGCACCATACCCGTTTTACCCTCTGGCAGAAACCCTGATGCTTAACTATATACATTGACAAAAAGATTTTTTTTTTTTTGTTTAACGACACCACTAGAGCACATTGATTTGTTAATCATCAGCTACTGGAAGTCAAACATTTGGTAATTTTTACATATACCGTAGTCTTAGAGAGGAAATCCGCAACATTTTTCCATAAGTAGCAAGGGATCTTTTATATGCACCATCCCACAGACAGGATAGCACATACTACGACCTTTGATATGCCAGTCGTGGTGTACTGGCTGGAACGAGAAATAGACCCACCGACGGGGGGGGGGGGGGGGGGGGTTGACCCTAAGCCGCCGTGCATAAAGTGGGCACTTTACCACTGGGCTACATTCCGCCCATACATGGAAGAAACCTATGAAAGATATGACATTTCCAGGCTTTGAGATGCTCATGGTTAACAAGGGGGGTATGATGTTGTTCAATCTAATTAAAATTACCTCCACTATTACATGTGAATCGAACAGCAGCCCGCTCGCTGGAGCTCATGTCCAGTTGACCTTTCATTCTACCAATCAAAACTTTACTTGCAAAATTATGCCAGTGATTTGAAAAGAATTTGAAAACATTCGGTATGCCGGAAATTAATTTCATTATAAAATTTTATATAAAAAAAATTTCAAGACAAAAAAAAACCCTGTGATGGTATAGCCATAAAATCTGTTTATACTAGTATACAATCCAGAGTTTATTACTGCACTTTTTCCCCTGTTTTTTCAATGTTGAAATAGACCAACAAGTCCACCTACTGCATAAATAGTCTCGCCCGATATTTTTTGAATTTGTATGCTCCCGAATAACATTATAAAAGGCGAAGTGTAATTGGTCGATATTTAAATTGTTATTTATAGATTTATAGATGAAATGTCACCTGGACATGGGAGTCCACGCAATGCTGTTAGATCTACTGGTGAGACCAGTAGAGCTAATTTTAATCAGATTGGATGTTGTTGGTAATATTTGATGTCATATTAATGCGAGTTGGTGATCAGACAATAGCTTTAGATCGATATTTTGTTACCAAAACCTTCATTATAAAAACTACAATTTTATTTAACAAACAAAATAAACACAGCAAATATGATAGTGTAGGTTTTTTTAAGATGAAGTGGTCAAATAAAAAAAGTTACTTTTGTCTATTCGTGTGAAACAATAGTTTATTTACTGAAAGGACGAGAGAAAAAGACTTCATCATATCCACTCAAGAGGGATAGGAAAAATACACTCTCGGTGCAGGGCTCGAATTTAAAAATTTGTCTCCAACGGAAATTTAAAAATAAAATTGTAGAGGGCTAAACAGCCTACCGGCAGCAATTTAAAGTCTGCCCATGGTAATGTTTTATTTTTCAAAAATTACTTTTTCAGCAAATAAATAAGACTGAAAAGTTATTTTGCTGTATATAGACATATTTTAAATATACTAATGTTACATACTGGCAGGTAATTAACACCAGGTGTAAAAATGTTGCCATCATTACGGAGCTTTAACGATGGCACTTTTGTGTCGTTGGCGATGATCCAAACCTCCGGCTATTTATATCTCAATGACGACAACTGCCGTACTACAGTATATGTAAACTTGCCCATTTGTAGATCTGCTTTCCCCACTGCTCCGGTGTTCTCCACATGACCAAACATTGTTTCTTAGTCTTGTCCTGCCACTCTATATGTCCTGAACAAACACAAAACCAGTAAACATGTTAGAGAGAGAGAGAGAGAGAGAGAGAGAGAGAGAGAGAGAGAGAGAGACTGTGTGTGTGTCTGTGTATGTGTGTCTGTGTGTGTGTGTGTCTGTGTATGTGTGCATGCGTGTGTGTGTCTGTGTGTGTGTCTGTATGTGTGTGTGTACGTGTGTGTCTGTGTGTGTGTGTGTGTGTCTCTGTGTGTGTGTGAGTCTGTTTCTGTGTGTGTGCGTGTGCGTATGTCTGTGAGTGTGTGTTTGTGTGTGTCTGTGTGTGTATGTATGTGTGTGTCTGTGTGTGTGTGTGTCTGTGTGTGTGTGTGTCTGTGTTTGTGTCTGTGTGTGTGTCTGTGTGTGTGTATGTATGTGTGTGTGTGTGTGTGTCTGTGTCCTGTGTGCATGTTTGTGTGTCTGTGTGTGTGTTTGTGTCTGTGTGTGCATGTGTTTGTTTGTGTGTCTGTCTGTGTGTGTGTGTTTGTGTGTCTGTTTGTGTCTGTGTGTGTGTGTCTGTGTGTGTGTCTCTGTGTGTGTGTGTGTCTGTGTGTTTGTGTGTCTATGTGTGTGTGTGTGTCTGTCTGTGTGTGCATGTCTGCCTGTGTGTGTGTGTGTGCATGTCTGTCTGTGTGTGTGTTTGTGTGTTTATGTGTGTGGGTGTGTGTGTCTGTGTTTGTATGTGTGTGTGTGTGTGTATGCGCGTGTTTGTATGTGTGTGTGTCTGTGTGTGTGTCTGTGTGTGTGTGTCTGTGTGTTTGTGTGTTTGTGTGTCTGTGTGTGTGTGTCTGTGTGTGTGTCTGTGTGTGTGTCTGTATGTGTGTGCGTGTCTGTGTGTGTGTCTGTGTCTGTCTGTGTGTGTGTGTGTTTGTATGTATGTGTGTGTCTGTATGTGTGTGTGTGTGTGTGTGCGTGTGTGCGTCCTGACAAACACAAAACAACAAAATCAGTAAACATGTTAGGTGTGTGTTCTGAACAAACACAAAACAACAAAAACAAAATTAAGTATCAAAGAAACTGTTCTTAAATGAAATGCAATAAAATATTTCTATTTTATGTTTTATTTTGCTAAAACGTAAGAGTATCAGGCCCCGTGTCCAGACTTTAATGTCATGGCAACGCCATTCAAATAGTATTACGTTAAAGAAAGAAATGTTTTATTTAACGACGCACTCAACACATTTTATTTACGGTTATATGGCATCAAACATATGGTTAAGGACCACACCGATTTTGAGAGGAAACCCGCTGTCGCCACTATATGGGCTACTCTTCCGATTAGCAGCAAGGGATCTTTTATTTGCGCTTCCCACAGGCAGGATAGCACAAATCATGGCCTTTGTTGAACCAGTTATGGATCATTGGTCGGTGCAAGTGGTTTACACCTACCCATTGAGCCTTGCATGTCTGTCTGTGTGTGTGACTCACTCAGGGTTTGGAGTCAGTATCTGGATTAAAAATGCCATGCCTCGACTGGGATCTGAACCCAGTACCTACCAGCCTGTAGACCGATGGCCTACCACGACGCCACCTAGGCCGGTCTATTACGTTAAAGTCTAGACTTTAAGTTTTATAAGCACGGGCCCAGATGAAAATACTGTCATTACAATTTAAATGTACATTCAATGCACCTTTGAGTTAATAAAAATTTCAATTCACTAAAATATTGCTAATCAGGATCTTGAAAACAAAATGTTCACTGGACAACGATTTTTTTTTCAAATCGGAGTAGGTCGAAAATATTACAGCAACTTTGACGTCTCACTACTGCTAATAATTGAGCGACTAGAGCCAACTTTTGGTAAAGAAACTATAAATTTCCCCGGCTAGGTTAGGCCCTGATCATCCTGTGGTTCCCTAAATGTTTCAAATATTATTTCCTGGGTGTGTGTGTGTGTCCTGACTAACACAAAACACCAACATAGTTTTTACGACTAATGGCTATGCCACACGATATGAATACCTCGGACAAGAATAACCATGACAATAGCCATTTGTGACAAAAAGGTTTCTTTGTTTTGTTTAACGACACCACTAGAGCCCACTGATTAATTAATCATCAGCTATTGGATGTCAAACATTTGGTAATTCTAACAAGTAGTATTCAGAGGAAACCCACTACATTTTTCCTATTGCAGCAAGGGATCTTTTATATGCACTTTCCCACAGACAGGAAAGCACAAATCATGGCCTTTGACCAGTTGTGGTGCACTGGTCGAAACTAAAAAAAAAAACAATCAGTTGAATGGATCCACTGAGGTGGTTCGACTCTGTGACGCAAGTACCTTAAGCGAGCACTCAACCCACTAAGCTAAATCCCGCCCCCAATTGTGACAAGAAATAACAATTTAGTCGGTTATACAAGGAACTCAAATCTTGTGGGGTCTTCATAAACTGCACTCCAGCCCCGTACTGACATTAACAGAATAGTCTAGATAGACGACACTGGATATTTCCAACCTTAAACCTCAAATGGAAAAAGAAAGAAAGAAATGTTTTATTTAACGACGCACTCAACACATTTTATTTACGGTTATATGGTGTCAGACATATGGTTAAGGACCACACAGATTTTTTAGATGAAACCCGCTGTCGCCACTACATGAGCTACTCTTTCCGATTAGCAGCAAGGGATCTTTTATTTGCGCTTCCCACAGGCAGGATAGCACAAACCATGGCCTTTGTTGAACCAGTTATGGATCACTGGTTGGTGCAAGTGGTTTACACCTACCCATTGAGCCTTGCGGAACACTCACTCAGGGTTTGGAGTCGGTATCTGGATTAAAAATCCCATGCCTCGACTGGGATCCAAACCCAGTACCTACCAGCCTATAGACCGATGGCCTAACCACGACACCACCGAGGGTTTCCTCTCAAAATCTGTGTGGTCCTTAACCATATGTCTGACGCCATATAACCGTAAATAAAATGTGTTGAGTGCGTCGTTAAATAAAACATTTCTTTCTTTCTATACCTGACAGTCACTTGGAACATGGCTCGAGTCTCCTCCAGGCCTCACCGTATTGACATTGATATGTAGTGGAAGGCTAGAGGAAACTCTATGTAATGCTTTGGCAATTGTCAACAACCAAAGGGTCGCAAGCCATTCCTAAATCTGATGCCACAGAGAGTTCATCTGATTATTCTCGAGTCCGGTCATGTCATTAATGTTGTTAACCAGTACCAACGTGTCATGTGGGAACACACTTTGACCTACATTACCACAAGAAAGTGCAGTGCAGGTTCGTTTTGCATAGAGGCATCAGGTTTCTATGGAAACAGTTCATATTGGATTCTCGTTTGATTACTGTGGCCCATTAAAGGGACTGGCCTGAGTTTGCAGCCATTGTAAGATGTCTGCGATAACAGAGCTTTGTTGGTGACTACTATTTCATACTAAATACATTTTCTTGTTTAGAATACTAGTGTCTGTATATCGAATGCGTTTGCAGTCATATATATTAATGTCTGTATCACTCAGTTTTTACTTCAACTCACGATACATATACATGTATATGGTTTCATACATATGAAATTATTTGGAGGTAAAATCTGGTTTGGGCTACTTAAAGCATTAGGACAACAACAAACACCGTGTAAATACAGACACTGATATTCTAAATAAGAAAATGTATTTCATTTGTATGTTACATCATCGAAAAGGCTCTATTGGTCGGAAACATTTTACAATGGTTGCAAACTCAGGACTGTCCCTTTAATATTTTCATTTGTATCTGATCTACTAAAGAAAATCGTTTTGTGTATACACTAAAACCATACGATCAACATATGGTTTAACTGAAAAATGTTCTGCCCTGCTTACCTCGTTTGCGAAGTTCTTCTAAAATAATATACACCTCATCTTGTGACAGCTTACCTTTAGTGTGTTAAGGAATAACAAACAAGATATTAAGATGATTAAAAATTATAATAAAGTTTAACACGAGTATGGGTGAGGTACATGATATGCCCATCAGGAATTTGATGGAAAACCATAGAATCTGATATTAATGAATATGTTACGGGTATGATTCAATTTTAATTATGTGAAATGTTTGCAATGGGATGGATGTTATGTGTAGTAGACTGTGAAAAGTAGGTCACAGTGACCTAGTAATAGTATGAGACACACCGCCATCTCAAGTTGTTCCTACATGTGAGGTTTGATGGTTCTGTATCCATCTGTATGCAAGATACATGTATGGTCAGGACAAGAAAAAGATAACAGATGGACATACAGATGTATGGACAGACAATGCCATACCATAATATGACCCATCACAGACGGGCATATAAAAATATGACATAAAAAATTAATAAAGGTTATTAGATTAATGAAACTAGTCTTTTGTGATGGGATGGGGGTTTTTTTTTCAAAAATAAAAACACTCAGTCTTTGTATAACATTTGATTAGCAGCATTTTGTATTTTAACTGTACACTGAACATGCCACGTGTATGAATCAAATTGAAATCCGATCTTACTGGTCACTCCAGAGTTCAGATCTATGCGAGAGGATCTGACAAACGCCAGTGTTATTGTGTGTCCAGATGACATTCCACCTGACCAACCACAGCACTGCTGGTAGACACATAACAGTTGTCATATTCCAATGATCGACCACAATCAAAAATTGATCTGTTTGGTTCAATCGATGTGAGGATCGATTATAAAAATACGTAATCAATTTTGTGGAAAAATATTAACTGTAATTGTTCCTCCAGTGGAACTGATGTTCATATGTTGGGGTTGTTTTCATGAGTACATGCATGTACATAAAGGAGAAAAAATAAATAGCTATTTTATAACACATGGGTTGTTATCACACGTATGTATACGTGTGTTAACAATTTCAAGACATACGACTGGCTGTTCCTAGGTGATGACCAGGTCACCAGTGCCATGCAGCCAATGAAAAACAACACAGTGGAAATAAATTACACTGTGACGTATAGTTAACCTGACAAGTTCACTACAAGTGCAACGGCTGTAAATAACTTTTAGTCGAAAAAGATGTTCAAATTTGCTTAAAACCTGGTTTTTGAGGATATGTATGAAATAGAATAATACATTTGTGTCCATTAGATACCATTTATCTTACAATTCATTGTTTAAAAACATATCAAACTCGCTTTTGCTCGTTAGATAGATTTTAAAACCACTTGTGAGATAAATGTTATTAACGGCCAATCATGTATTATTCTCTATTAAAGGTAAAATTATCAATCTGTACGGTTCGTCTTGGTGAACATGACAACAACTGTATGGTCTTTATAATTAAACCTCAACGGATAGTGTAATCAAACGTTGATCTGTTGGTGTAAACCAATTATAACCAATGATTGATGATAAAATTCCATCCGAATGGCACACTACCTAACAGAAAAGTTCAAAAGTTTGTTTTGTTTAATGACACCACTGGAGCACGTTGATTTATTAATTATCGACTATTGGATGTCAAACACTTGGTACTTCTGACATATAGTCTTAAGAAACCTGCTACATTTTTCCATTAGTCTTAAGGGATTTCTTATATGCACCATCCAACAGACAGTATAGCACATACCACTGACTTTTATACACCATCATCTAAACCAGTAATGCATTCATATTGGACTGGAGAGGAAGGAAGGAAATGTTTTATTTAACGACGCACTCAACACATTTTACTTATGGTTATATGGCATCAGACATATAGTTAAGCGCCACACAGATATTGAGAGAGGAAACCCGCTGTCGCCACTTCATGGGCTACTCTTTTCGATTAGCAGCAAGGGATCTTTTATATGCACCATCCCAGACAGGGTAGTACATACCACGGCCTTTGATATACCAGTCATGGTGCACTGGCTGGAACGAGAAATAGCCCAATGGGCCAACCGACAGGGATCGATCCCACACCAACCGCACATCACGCGAGTGCTGTACCACTGGGCTACGTCCCGCCCCCTGTTTTTTGAAGGATGAAACCTGAAACACACATATGTTGGGGGTTTTATAGACCCGATGATGACGATGTTCATAAATACAGTTTAAGCAAGTTGCCGACAAGGATACGATTGATAGACTTGTTGTGGAAGAGTGGTGAGTTGTGAGCTTCTGTGACATCTAGTCTGTAGCTCCTCGCATGTTTCTGGTAATCTATTATCAATGAACACCACGCCTCCAACTGCTTCTTCCGAGTCTCCAAATTTGGCTGTATTCTGAAACGAAGAAATGAAATTACAATTAACTACATCAGATCAATGTGTCAAACATTCCATAATGGAAAAATACATGGTACATGTTCGTATCTATAATTGATAACATTATTAGAGCTAGAGCTGGCCGCTATTGACATTTCAGTTTCGGTATCGGTATTTTTACGGGTAATTTACCTCGGTATTGGTACGGTATTCAGTATTGCTCCGATACCGATACTGATATTAAGCGGTAATTTCAGTATACACTGCTTTAAAAGCATGCGCGAGTTTAGTCTCACCCGCTAATTTCATGTAAAGAAAATTAAATTCATAAACAAGGCCCTCGTCTCTCTTCTTTTCAGCTATTTTGCATTCGTCAGATATATCGTTAGTGCTTTACTAAATGGCGGATAACATTTTTCAATACCGAAATATATACCACGAGACTGCGTAGCGGTTGAGTGATATGTTCTTTAGCAAAATAAAGGAGTGCAATAAATAGGAAGCGAGACTGCGTAGCGGTTGAGTGATATGTTCTTTAGCAAAATAAAGGAGTGCAATAAATAGGAAGCAAAAACAATGTATGTGAAGTTCTGTATTTATTACATACCTTCTTTTAAGTTTTACAAAAATGGTTTTTAATTTAATGTCATAACAACACTTTGTTAAATATATGAGCAAAACTCCTTTCATGGATTTACTTAACGCTGAGAATCATACTCTGCACCTGCCTTGTGTAATGTTTCAAATACGATGTGATGTCATTTGTAAATCATATATGACGTCAGTAAATAAAAGGTGATAACCGCAGTAAAAAGAAAAAAGGAAATTCCCATTTAAAAGTTCCGGTCCTGATCACACATATGTGCACATATGTGTGATACAAAATAAATTTATCACACGGTTTCAAAATGTCTTTATCACTATAGTAAGATTGAATAGGTATGTAATAAAAGTCACGTTTATTATCGGACAAATGGAAAAAAAAAAGGAGTCATAAGTAAGTTATCTTGTACCTTCTTAGTTTCAAACAACAGAATAACAATGACATGCACACCATGTGACAATAATCGGGAAATGTGACAATAATCGGGAAATGTGACAATAATCGGGAACATATTTATAGCAACTACACATGTATTTGTTGTTTTTAGTAAGATATAATCGCTTGATGCGCAGTAAGTCTAGGATCAATCTCCGCTGGTGGGCCCATTGAGCTATTCCTCATTCCAGCCAGTGCCACACAGCTGGTATATATCAACGGCTGTGGTATGAGCTATCCTGTCTGTTGGATGGAGCAAATAACAGATCCCTTGCTACTATAGTACTAATGGAAAAATGTAGCAGGTTTCCTCTCTAAGACTGTCGTCAATGTTCCTAATCTCCGTTCAGTTTGTTTTCTTGTGCACGGTTCGCGCAAACAACATCTGATTTGTTGTTGTTTGCTTATCGTTCATTTGTGAAGTTTTTCTTTGCAGTTCGAGAACATTTCAGACCAGCAAGTATCTAAATACAAATTTTTACAAACCTCTAAAATCATTAATTTTATTAAGTTGTTTAGTTTTTTGTTCAGGGTACTCAGGCCACTCACAGCAACGCTTTTGACTCACCCATGCAACTTTTGAATGACCCGCGACCGAAAAAAAGAACTTACTTAAATTACACTTTAAAAACATGTTATATCATATTTAGTTTTATTACAAACTGTTCTGATTAAATTATAATTATTATGTGGTCAGGGGACCCACACAATCAAACACCTGGAATGTTTTACCAAGGCTCAGTCTTGGAATGAATAAGGTGCTTTTAAGGCCGTATGACGAGGAGTTAAAAAAAATATTAAGCTGACAGCAATCTATGTTGACATTGTTCGCAGTGACGATTGGGTGTTTGGTATAGAAGACTCAGTATATTCTGCAAGAAACAAAAACGTTCCAACACAATGTAACTTCGGAAAACCTCAGGCTCGTAAGCAAAATCTTTCTGCGAGACATAGCGTAGCGGAATGTGACGAGTTGTTCCGACTGTAACTAAATGGAAAGTAAAAGAAAGAAAGAAATGTTTTATTTAACGATGCAATCAACACATTTTATTTATGGTTATACGACGTCAGACATTTGGTTAAGGACCATATAGATTTTGAGAGGAAACCCGCTGTCGCCACTACATGAGCTACACTTTCCGATTAGCAGCAAGGGATCTTTTATTTGCGCTTCCCACAGGCAGGATAGCACAAACCATGGCCTTTGATGAACCAGTTATGGATCACTGGTTGGTGCAAGTGGTTTACACCTACTCATTGAGCCTTGCAGAGCACTCACTCAGGGTTTGGAATCGGTATCTGGATTAAAAATCCCATGCCTTGACTGGGATCCGAAACCCAGTACCTACCAGCCTGTAGACCGATGGCCTAACCACGACGCCACTGAGGCCGGTAAATAGAAAGTAAGACGGACATGACTGAGGTGTTCCGACTGAACCTACGAATACATTTACGTGGCCGAGGTTTTCCGAATACGTAATCAAAACCGGCCGAAACATTCTGAATTGTTTTAGACTGTTCGATAGACTGGGGAAGTGATCGCTATTATGTCGTATATAGGTTTGGTTGTGCAGATACTAATAGGAAACCAGTTGAAAACAATAAATAAAGAATAACTTTCCAATCTCTTTCAAACATTAGTTATTTGAATTTTGATACAAATTAAATACTATATCGTTGCTGTCGGACGGAAATGGCCAAAGTCAAATTTCGGCTTTTTACAGGAGGGCTAAAAAATGTTGTAACTTTTAAACATTTTGTAATAAATAAATAATAATTCATATAACGACCTAATTACTAGTACTGAAACATATGAAAATCCGTTTACTGTGTTTGTTTCAGTTCGTGACAACTTATTTGAGATACGTCATTTTCCAAACTTATCATTAGAAACATTGTGTTGTCTCTACTTAGTTACGCCATTTCTTCACTTTTAAAATATAAGAATCACTAGTATTGGATTAACAGTATAACGCTGCAAAACTTTATTAACAATCAAACAAACTAAACAAACCGCTGCAAACATATTATTAACTTTATTAACAATCAAACAAACTAAAAAAAATAAAATATAAACTTAAAGCAACTTGTTACCTGAAATAAAATATTAATGTAGGCCTACACTGTATCTCCAACTTAATTGTTGTTAAAACAAATTAAACAAACTTGCACTTCATCTGGTACAAGTGTAGCATAGAAACTGGCAGATAATGACATTTAATAATACATGTACTTCCTTCAGGGTTTTTTCCGTTTAAATGCTCGAATTACCTTTAAAAAACACGATTCATGTGTCACTATTTAACTGCTGTGAGGCAAAAAGAACAAAAAAAAGAGTACTTTCTCAGGTTCAAGCATATCATAGTTTGAGGTAGTCATCGGACACATTATGACTGTACTTCTTTCAGTTATTTGAAGTGCTCAAATTATTTCAAATAAAATGTTATATATCATCCATTTAACTGTTGTGAGACACCAATTAAACAATTGAGTCTTTGGGTATCTGATAGTACTTCCTTCAGTTTGTGTAAATACTCAAATTACTTCAGATATAATGTTAATGTATCATCAAATCAACCGAACAGTGTCAGAAACAATTTAAACAAAAATTAATGTAGTTCCTCGGAGAGAAATATATCGTAGAAAGTGATCGTCTTTTAGCATTTGATAGCACAACATTCAGCTTGTGTAATGCTAAAATGCTAAATGTTCTCAAATATAAAGTTAATATATGCTCAATGTAAATGAACAAACACGAATGTTCACAAGAGTGTCATAAAAACTGTGATAGTCCCTTGGCATCACCTCCTTCAGTTTTTGCAAATGTTCATATTTGGTTATTTTAATGGGCAGTTTGCTGTGATACAGACTGGAAACTGCATCCTCTGTGGATGTTCGTGTACTTCTTGGTTTGGGTAAGTCATTGTAATTATCATCAGAGTATTTCGTCTTAAATTGGATTTTACCCTCAGGTAAGTATTTCAAAATTCTAATGTCTGTAACGACAGAAGAACCCACTCCTTGTCCTGGCCGTATTGATGGATAAAAAGACAGTGCACTGTAATCACTGAAAAATGTGTGATCTAGGTACTTTATTTTGTATGGTGGACGTAAACGTGCAGATTTGATTGCATCCACATAATGCTGTGGAATGAAAACCGACTGTTTTTTATCTTCCGTTCTATACAACTGTGAATGCTACCACACTCCATTTGGGTGTGCCTGCGTTCTAGATATTTCTGTTCAATTGTTATGTTATTTTTCATTGAGAACAGTAGAAGTGCATTGGAGAGAGTTACGTTTCTGTTTTGATAAGTGCACCCATCACTATATATTGTCACTTTTTTCACCTCTTTCTTTACTACCATGAACAATATGTGTAAGACAAGAAGATAAAAATACATTCCTTAAATAGTTTTGTTCCATATTCGTATTTAATTTTAATTTATTTTATCATAAAAAGTATGTGTAGCGAAATGCACTGAACTAAAACCCTAACAATTATTTTATGAGCGAAAAGGTCGTATCTCCACAAAATAAATAAATAAATGTGTTCACTACATAACAATAAATCTCTTTAAGTAGAATGCACAATAAGAAATCGAACACAAATCGATGCCCCAGCTTATAAATAACGATATTGGGTAAATATATTCACGAAATCTGACTTATTTTGGTGTTAATAGACAAATTTCGTTCATTGCATTATTATGCAACTTATCTGAAGTTATTGTGTGGTGAAAATGGCGAAACTTGAGATACGATATTTTTGCCGGCAAAGTTTTCGGCCAATAAATATCAGCCAAATGGTCACATGGCAGAAAGGTCTGCTTCCAATTGGGTTAGAGATCTGCCATTTTTTCAGAAGGAGACATAAAATAAACCGATTCTAAAAATGCAATAAAAAAATTCACGCCAAAACTGAATTTGGCCATTTTCGTCCGACAGCGACAATATGCAGAAATTTTCGGCTGCCTGATGGGCGACACCTGGTAAGGTCTTGACTTGTCCAGTGTTCGAGATTAACAGTATCACGATATCCCGGGGATACCAGAATTTAATTTTGGATACCAGACTTCAAGAACCCAGTATCCCATATAATAATAAATTCTCAGGTGGGATACCAGATTTTGAAATGTTAGTATCCAACTGGGATACTGCCCAAAATGTTTAATCTCGAACACTGCTTGCTCGATGCCATTTTGACTTGATCGATAATTATTATTATTATTATTATTATGATAGTATTCAATTTAAAAACAACAAAAAAACAAAAACCTACCTACCTACCCTAATTTTTGGGGGATGCAACCGGAAACACACCTATATTTTTGTTTGGACTGATCACGTGATCTACGTCTCGAAATAGATCGCCGAGCTTTGTAATTGTTGCGACAGAGTGTCACGAAGCGTAGCTGAATGTGGGTGCTGTTGGGTTTCTTTCTGTAGTATGTGTATTAGTGATTAATATGTGGATTTTTTTGTATCAGTTAACTCAAAAATGATCGATGTAAAGGTATTTGAAGTCAAACATAGGATTGTTGTGGTATTAGAGCGGGAATCTTTGCCTACCGTTTGGTAGTCAGGAATTGCCAAAAATATACATGTAGGTTGGTCTTTGACTGTAATGAGAACGTATTTATGTCAAAATGTCCGTCTAGCTCTTTTACAGTCAGAGTACTCGGGCTAGTATTAAACATACAAATGGATACAGGTATAGGACAAAATAGAGGCTGTTAAAAATACTATTAAATTATGTTACGGTAACCGTCGTAAATGTTTCGTCAGTTGCTTTTTCGTACACAACGCGGCTTGTTTCCTTTGATGTCCAGTGGGCAGACTGATGGTTGTGGGGGTTTTTATGTGTGGAAAAAAGTGTGCATTTTGAAATAGCGGAGACAGGTGCTGGAAAATATAGTATGGTGCTGGAAAATAAAGAGGGGCGCAGAAAAATAAAGGAGGGTGGAGAACGTGAAAGGAGGGCAGCAAAATGCAATAGCAGGGTGGGCCGCCCCGCTTAAATGGAGCAGCGAGAACACTGATTATTATTTTTTGGGCTATCATATTTTTTGGCATGTTTCGAGCCCTGCAATGTGGTAGAGTTAATTGTTTAACATATTTAAATACTGAGAGGTATCTTCATGACAAATATACATGTATCCCGGCGTCATATGTTTTCGATACAATAAGCAAAAAATTTAAATAAAATAAAAACAATACTTCGTACATGTATACAATACTACTTTACCTTTCTCAAGTCACATTAGTTTATTATGAAAAACAGTGATCATTTCCCATGAACACAAAATTTTCCTCCAAAAACAAGTCGTACAGGTGTTTCCGCTATATTTTCACAAACGTCATATGTTTACGATAGTTTCATTGGCTGTCTATTTTTGTCCTTTTTATGGCAGTGAAGAGTCTATACTCCGTGCAATAATTTACATCAAAATCTTCTTTTGAAAATAAAATCATATAATGTTTGTAACTTGTAAAAAATATTGAATAATCTTCAGACCAATAGACAGTGTTCACGTAAAACATATTTACATTATGTTTTCGTCATAGGCTAATGTCTAATCCTCTTGTTATACGTATCAACGACACCAAAATTCAGACTGTCACCTTAAGTACTCTGACAGAGATACAGAACTATATATTTTCAAAAAATATAATTCCACCAAACCACCTTTATTTGTAGTAAATGTAAATGCACATGTAAACATGCCCCCACCATATATTACCGAAAAGATCTTTGCTGTGAATGACATAAGAGGTAACCCAACCAGCCTTCCATAGATTTTATTGTTCAGTGTAATGATCACGTGGTATATTGTCGAACTTTGGCAGGTCAGATGTCAGTGTTGCAGACGATAATTTTGCAGGGATTTGTGATACCTGGATTTCGCTATGTGAGGCATTTTATTAATATCAAAACATTGCATTACGAAAAACTGATAACATGCACACTATTTATGGTATTATAATTAAAACAAAGTTGGCAGCTTGACTTGAAGCATTTTTAATATACACTGTGATACAGTGTTTTGTTGGGTTTTTGTTGTTTTGTTTCCGGGTTACTATCGGATAACGGTTTACGGGCGGTAAATCATGGCTGACCGTTAAATCTAACTACACGGTTTTTTAATCGATATACAGGTACGTGACAAGTGGCTGCTGGTCTGTTACAACATTCGGAAAGACTTCCGAACCGGCGAACGTTCCAGCTTGCATGCTAAATCACTAACCTTAACCCTAAACCTGAATAAACTGAATGCTGGAACGTTCGAAAGTCTTGCCCAACATTCAAAACATTTTATACACTGAAAAGAAGAATATATTTAAAAAATGAATAGTTAATTTACGTGAAAAACGGAGGGAATTTGTACTGCCAAGGAAACTCAAAATTTTCGGTCGCCATTCCGATGATAAATAATCCTTCTATCAAAACAAAATATACCAGGATGTGGTTATGCTTCACAAACTTTCACAAATATAACATGTGCATTAAATCTTTATATACAACAATATTTAACTATTGCGTGTTCAAAGAAGTAATTTATATTTCTACAAATATGTTCCCATTTGTTGTTAGCGGCCTTCAGTAAAAGCTTGGTGTAAAATCCGAACCATAGTGTCGGAAATACACGGAATTTGTCGAGTTCACAACGATCACACAAAGAACATGCGAAATGTGAACAAACTGGTGGATATCAAATTGTTCTTTTGACTTACAAGGTAAAGTTTGTTTTCTTTAATGACACCACCAGAACACTTTGATTTATGAATCATCGACTATTGGATGTCACACATACGGTAATTATGACATGTAAATATTTAAAGGAAACCCGCTTCATTTCCCCGTGATTAGCAAAAAGGTATATACATGTGTGTGTGTGTGTGTGTGTGTGTATGCGTGTGTGTGTGTGTGTGTATGTGTGTGTGTATATATATATATATATATATATATATATATAGTGGAAAAAAGGGCTTGCGGTGAACTCGTATGGAAAACGTACTCGTATGGGGGAAAATGCAATGAACTCATATGGAAATCCACAAGTGAACTCGTATGGAAGACTTACTCGTATGGAAATTACAAACTGATATATCCAATACTGTATAGCAACTTGTGTGTAGTTTTTATGACATCAGAATATGTTCTAGATCAAATACATATATTACTTTCAATGTTACCTATAATGATAGCTATTCACATGTTGACAGAATGTGTTATACATACATACATTTATATATTTTACATGAAGGTATATTATCCATACTATACCATACCATACCATACCATACCATACCCATACCATACCAT
The DNA here is from genome assembly GCF_016097555.1 of Gigantopelta aegis. Classification (NCBI taxonomy): domain Eukaryota; kingdom Metazoa; phylum Mollusca; class Gastropoda; order Neomphalida; family Peltospiridae; genus Gigantopelta; species Gigantopelta aegis. The sequence goes on from NC_054711.1 coordinate 31,243,545, forward strand.
ACCATACCGGTGACATTGGATGCTTGTTACAGAATAAAATAAACATGATTAATTGAACATACTTGTGTCAAGTTGTTTTCTATTGATTTGGAATTACACGGGTGACACGAAAATAGGTGACTGCCATTGACGCATAAACTGCGGTTGACATGCAAATAGTTGAGTGATGGTGACATAAATAAAAAGCATGTATACAAAACAAGTGTCAAAATACACATTTAAGAGAAATATCAAAGTTAGTATATCTGCATATCCATACATACCCATACGAGTTCACCGTTATTTTTTACATACGAGTTTTCCGTTCATACGAGTTAGTTTCCATACGAGTTCACTGCATCCCGGAAAAAAGTCCCTGTGCATGGTAAAAAGTTGAATAAAATCATAATCGCAAGTTGTAAAATAACAAAATTTTCAGGAGACATGTGCCCAACCATTATGTTCAAAACTTTATCCTCGATATTGCAATCGCACGTGTTGTTCATGTGCCGCACGTGCACGACTCGTAACCTGATTTGCTGATCACGTGGTACAGGTGCACATGTCCTTGTTCATTGTGCAACGGAAAACGGTAGAGGACAAAACCACTGGCTAGAAAAACAACTTTGATTAATTCTAAACGGCGTTGACATCATGCCACGCCTATCTGAATTTGAACGTCACCGCGCGGTCGGTATGCTCGAAACTGGAATGGCGCATAACGAGGTCGCAAGACGTTTTGGCGTGCATCGAAACACGATACAGAATTTGTGGCGACGTTACCAACAGCAGGGCAACACCAGAGACAGACCACGTTCAGGTTGCCCGCGTGTGACGTCACAAGCACAGGACAACCATATTCGGGTAACACATCTTCTGAATGGATTTCGGGCGGCAACTTTGACAGCCAGAACCATCCCTGGTTTGAGAGTAATCAGTGCCAGGATAGTTCGCAACCGTTTATTGGAGCACATCATCAGGCCGCGATGCCCAGCAATACGTCCTATTCTGCTACGACGTCACCGAAATGCGCGTCTAGCATGGAGTAGACAACACTTACGATTCACCCGTCGCGACTGGTCAGTTGTGCTATTCACCGACGAGTCCATATTCCATTTGGACGGTAGTGACGGTCGAAATCGAGTCTACAGATGTGTTAACGAACGCTACGCTGACGCTTGCGTTGTGCAGCGTGCAAATTTCGGCGGTGGGATCGTCATGGTGTGGGGAGGCATCACATCACACGGGAGGACGCAGCTGGTGATTATGACTGGAAATCTGACTGCCGTACGCTACAGGGATGAGATCATAAGACCGCATGTGCTCCCGTTCCTTCAAGGTCAACGTGGCGCCGTCATGTTGCAGTAAGACAACGCTCGCCCTCACGTCGCACGTGTAGTGACCGACTTCCTGGGACAGCAGAATGTCGACACACTGCCTTGGCCCGCTGTTTCGCCTGACCTGTCGCCCATTGAGACCCTATGGGACGAAATGGAGAGACGCCTACGTCTCCTGCCAAACCAGCCGTTGATCTTGAACCAACTGGGTCGTGACCTTGTTCAGGTCTGGAACAACATCCCACAAGGGTTTCTGAACCATCTGGTGTCATCAATGAGACGTCGTTGTCAGGCCTGTGTGCACGCACACGGTGGCCATATACGGTATTGACATTGTGAACTCACTTTCGACGCCACCCCTCTTCATGACCCCAGAGATTGGTAACGACAATGCCAGACTTTTTTTTCTGGATTTGGCATTGATCGTAAATAGCAAATAAATAATGTGTCAAATAATTGTGTTGATTTACTTACAAATAAGAAAATCACACCACTTTTTTCCACTAGTATATATATATATATATATATATATATATATATGTGTGTGTGTGTGTATGTGTGTGTGTGTGTGTGTGTGTGTGTGTGTGTGTGTGTGTGTGTGTTTTGGCACCTTCCTACGCCTTAGTTTATTAGGCATTAAAAAATGGTGCAAATATAACAATACGGCCCTTAATCTTCAAAAAGCAACATGTACGTTAATAAGTACAGCACGTAAAATAGTCACGCAGCCCTCAATACAAATCATGTTGAACAATGAAAATCTCAATAGAGCATAAGATCTCCAAAAGTACTTGGTGACGAGTCGTTGACCTGGACTACAAATACATCAGAAAATTGATTTCAAAACTGTCCTCTATAATCTCACTTCTTACGAGACTTAATACATACTTATATCAAGCTGCCAAGACATGTTTTTTTGTTTTTATATAATGCATATATCATTCCAATTATCGACTTTGCTGCTACAGTTTGGGAACATTGTAAACAAGCCATTGTTAACACCGTCTAGACATATGCTCAGGGAACTAAGTATTTTACATTTTCCCGACAGAATAAAATACCACATCGGCATAATGGTGTATAAAGTACTGAACGATATTTCCCCAGAATACATTACATCTCTCCTAACACCAATATCTGAACCCTGTTGTTATAATCCAATAGGGTCTCCACGAGTACTCGAGTACTCGGTCACGGGCCGAGTCTAGTAAGACTCGAGTCTGTTTACAGGACTCGAGTACCCGTGCAAGGAAGAGCACTCTCATTTAGTTATATTTTTACGTCACTTTGCCATATGCTTGGCATTATTTGGTATCCGTGTTCAGCCCTGGAATTAAGATGCCTAATGCTATTTTATGCTATTCCTTATTCTCATTATCATCTAGTATAAGTGTCGGGTACTCGAGTCCGGGTACTCGAGTCCGGGTCGAGTATAGTACTAGAGTCCAATATTTTGGACTCGTGGAGGCCCTAGTTATCAAAGAAAGAAAGAAATGTTTTATTTAACGACGCACTCAACGCATTTTATTTACGGTTATATTGCGTCAGACATATGGTTAAGGACCACACAGATTTGAGAGGAAACTCGCTGTCGCCACTTTATGAGCTACTCTTTCCGATTAGCAGCAAGGGATCTTTTATTTGCGCTTCCCACAGGCATGATAGCACAAACCATTGCCTTTGTTGAACCAGTTATGGATCACTGGTCGGTTCAAGTGGTTTACACCTACCCCTTGAGCCTTGCTCAGGGTTTGGAGTCGGTATCTGGATTAAAATCCCATGCCTCGACTGGGATCCGAACCCAGTACCTACCAGCCTGTTGACCGGTGGCCTACCACGACGCCACTGAGGCCGGTCCCCTAGTTATCAAGGCCTCACACTGAACTATATAAAAAGTTCTCCAGTTACTCAGGTGTTCAGATATGGAATACAATTCCCCTTGATATTAGACACCAAATGTCAGTTGAGAGCTTAAAACACAACCCGAAACAATATCTTATGAAATTTTACTTGGTTGAATATACGTGTGTATTTTTTTTTTTTGTTGGGGGGGGGGGGGGGGGAGTTTTTTGGGGGTTTGGGTGGATTGTATTTTTTTTATTTTTTTTTATTATTAGTATTTTTTAAAAATAAATTTCTATATGTTCAGTGTGTCTGATGTTAATATTGCACAATTAACAGTCGTATTACTAAATATTCTCACTTGTTTGTAATCATAACTGTAAAAACAAACGCGGTGCATCTCGTTGGTTGTTTTGGCGATGTCCGAGTCGTATGGTTGGTTCACGTGAACATGTGGATTAACGGCCGGTAAAGTAATTGAATAGTAATATCAAATATTTGGCTTGAGAGGGACTATTAGCGTGGTATTTTAAAATTATATTTTAGGTGTGTGTTTTTTTCGGGGGTTTTTTTTGTTGGTTTTTTGTTGTGTTTTTTTTTTTTTGGGGGGGTGGGGGGAGGGGGGGTCTCCAATTAGCCTGCTGGGCTTACGTCATAGGCAAAACTGGTTGCCCGGTCGTGAAATTTGATAGCCTCGCGTTCTGGCACAGGATTTTTCCAACTTTTAAATAAGATATTTAAATTTTAGTAGTCGTAATGTAGTACTTTGTTTTATACTTTCCAGGTTAGGATTGTTTATGTGTATCTCTAGTCAATTCGTCTGCATGCATTTATTGCAGTAGTATAGTATACATACATGTATATATTTAATATTTTACCAATGTTTCAATGTATTAATGAGGGCCTAGTGGAAGATTAGCTTGTGCTAAACCTATCACCCACATTAAAGTTATTAGCCTATTATTATTATTATTATTATTATTATTATATTTATATTTGAGACATATGATTGGTTGCCCCACGGTGATGACTCGACCGCCACAGCCATAAAATCCAATAAAAGAATCACGCCCAAACTTAATTACTCTGTGGTTGCAGAGCTCACATTTTGCCTTTCAATAACTCGGTCCGTTTTAGCAGTAACTATATTACCTCACAGTATGACCATACAACATGCAGTGAAGCTCCGTTCACTCAAAAGAAAACATGCAAACAAGGGTGTTGGCGAAAATGACTCACCTTATTTATTAAAGGTTGCCGTTTATTGTTTGATATTTAGTTTTTGTGAAAATGTAAAAGATATGATAAATAATAATTCTATACATTTATGAATATCTAATTTTTTTAGTGAAGGTGCGGCAAATCCACCGCCAGTATTGGTATCATAATAACTGCTGAAGGGATGGAGGGAGGGAGAATTAAATACGTTTTAAAAACTTGTGACATTCGTTTTTCTCTTTGGCTTGCCAAAATAGTCTTTTAGACGAAAGGATTTATTAGCCAATGAGAAATGGCTATTTTTCTTATTTGTTATATAAAAGTTGGAATCAAAAAGTATAAATTGTGGAATCGAAGAATTTTTGGGATTACAAATAAACCGAGTTATTAAGGCAAAAATAGGTATTTTATTCGACGTTATCTTTTTTCACGTACAAAACGTAGGCCTACATGACCTCACACTCGCATTCATACACGCCTTATCGATAGCGTCGCAACGTTTGCCACGGATGACAGAACCCCATTGTAACAATGCAAATGCAACTGGCCTCAGACCACAATTAATTTCGCTATATGTTTCTATATAGCCTTAGTGGCTATAACATTTTTATTAATATCAGCAGGCCCGTGAAGTTTTGTATGTACCTTTGCCTGCATGGGGGACACATACCCTGAAAAGGACAACCCCTGTTGTCCAGCTCTTTCTCCCAGCATATTGGTTTAAACAGACACACCCTCTAAACCAGGCCGGAGTACACCCATTTTACACAAAAAGCACTACTTTTGCATGGGCCGGAATTACCACAAACAAGTCTTCAATGTCAACAAGTTACACATGTTTACAAACTACATGCTATCCCCTGTCACTTCAGTCAAACAGTTGCCACTTCATAGCTGTCTGCCATGAAATAATCACAGTCAAACAGCAGACTACTTGCGCGGTCAAACTTCCGGATTTTGGACAACCAAATGGGAAGATAACTGTAATCTGAGGCCAACTGTCCGGATGAATGCCTGTGAGTCGCTTAGCTTAGTAACTGGTTTAACGTGTTTATTAATGGACACGTTAAACAAGTTACTAAGCTATTAAAGCTAACGTGTCCATATACCACTAGGGTTTCGAACACGCCTATCCCGAGTCCGGCCTCCGATAGGATCGGGGGTCTGACTCGGGACAGGGATAACCTAACAAATAGGGGAAATTTTGAATATTAACGCCAAAAGTATAAAAAGGGGGAAATTGGGGTTAAAAAGTTTTGGCTGCGCCCTTAAAGAAAAATATCACCATTCCTAACCTATATAAATTATTAATATAATATATTTTCGGCGCAAATTTAGATGGGCTGGTCTAAAATTAATAATAATTCGTAAATAATATTCATTAAGCCCATGGGAGGTTAAGAGGAAAGGGGGTTGCCAGTCATATTTTAAACATTGGTGTGACCAGGTGAGGGTCGGGAGTCAAAATACCACGTTACACCGGCCCTACACAAAACCTAAGGCCGAACCGCCTACGCATATAGCCCCAAAAAATGCCCTACCTCCCGTCATCCCATCACCCCCACCCCCACCGTGTCCAACTGCAGTTCAGTCCAATCCTGGCAGCCTACTAGTTGTTTAGAAAGTTATTATAACTTCCCAAACCGGCGTCACTTGAAGAGTGACGCCAAGGGTTGTAAGAGTTTAATCGCTGGTGCCACTAGGGGAGTGGCGCAAAAAATCCAGCGATGGTTAATTTAGTGTTTCGTTTTGGGTACCAAGCCTGCCAGAAGGAGAGAGGTGAACCCGGCCGATCCATGGAAAAACAGGCGACTCCTCAGTTGTCCTCTAAAACAACACGATTAAGTCATTTAGAAGAAGCGGCGAACACTTTAGTGTCATGGTGAGTCGCAATCAGAAATTGCCCGTCTGTGGAACACACCTCACAGAACAATATCTAGGTCAGGTCAGGTTATAGGTTTTAACGTGCACATTCAAAACAAAGCTGTTTTAGCACACGCCTGGAAGGTCTATAAATAACGAGCTACTCTCGAACCACTAACGAGTTACACTCGAATTCCAAAATCTATACTAGCTCATTTTACCATTCGACCGACCGTTCAAAATTGCGCCTAATCACTCAACAAAACTGCGCACCTTTTCTCTTTTGATAAATCGCTCCACTCAAAATTCCATAGCACCCAAAACCCATCCGCCTGCTACCGATTCAATCGGACTGCTGGTGCTCCCTTGCACCTGCCAGTGCAGACGGTCCCTTCTCCTCCCCCCCCCCCCCCACCTTTCCTGTCTTGGACAGAGAGGCCGGCCAAGGCCGGCAACTGTGCCCACGACAGGCGTGCGCTACAACAGCTTGCTCTGAACGTGCACGTAAAACCCTTTGACCTTGACCTTGACCACACGCCTGTCATGGGCGCAGGAATCGACTTTCGCCGGCTCCTTCGTCCAGGACAGGAACGGGTTCGGGGTGGGGGGAGAGGGGGTCGCCCGCGCTTGGGTGTGCAAAGGAGAAGTCAGAGGTTGTGCACACGACAGGTATGCTTGAACAGTTCTCTGACGGAAGCATGTCAAAACTTAACCACACACCCACACACCCGAGGAAGGTAGTGCAGTGGTAATGGGCATTAAAAGGTAGTTTGAATATATTGTTATATATTAGTTGATGCATCCTGTGTGGAAGTGATGTTATTTAGCATCCTGTGTGGAAGTGATGTTATTTAGTATACGTGCTGTATGACTGTTGTTATTTAATTATCAGTTTATGCGGTGGCGTCGTGGTAGGCCATCGGTCTACAGGCTAGTAGGTACTGGGTTCGGATCCCAGTCGAGGCATGGGATTTTTAATCCAGATACCGACCCCAAACCCCAGGCTCAGTGGGTAGGTGTAAACCACTTGCACCGACCAGTGATCTATAACTGGTTCAACAAAGGCCATGGTTTGTGTTATCCTGCCTGTGGGAAGCGCAAATAAAAGATCCCTTGCTGCTAATCGGAAGAGTAGCCCATGTAGTGGCGACAGCGGGTTTCCTCTCAAAATTTGTGTGGTCCTTAACCATATGTCTGACGCCATATAACCGTAAATAAAATGTGTTGAGTGCGTCGTTAAATAAGACATTTCTTTCTTTCTTTATCGGTTTACGTTGTACCTGTTGCCCAAAGTCCCGAAACGTAGACAAAACTTTAGATACTAATCTACAATATCTAGACTTAGGCACCGTTATCAGCAAACTGAATGTCACGTGATCGCCCCAGGGCCCAATTTCACGAAACATTGTAAGCCTAGTTTTGCACGTAAACGTAAATCTACGACTAAAACAAAATTCGTATTATTATCATAGTACAACAAATAGTTTTAAGTACACATATTTAATTTTTCTTTTGTTATTCAAATGCTCAATTTTTCGTAATGATGTAATTTTCCGTGTGAAATAAATGCCAAACACATGTAAACGTTTGCCCGGTATTACTGCTAGTCGCAGATGTAAACTTACGATGTTTTGCGAAATGGGTCCCCGATACGACCGTCCCAGAGTTACCACAGAGGCGCAATACCAATATCCCTGCGTGTGCTGTAACCTCACCGTGGTGCAGGGGTGTAACATTCTCTTTGAGAATGGCCAATTCAGCACAAAATTGAAGTTTTGAGTAAAATTCAGTATCCGTAAAATTCTGTGATATTTGTGTTGTTGCACAGTTCTTTACACTGTTTTTGTTTAAGTCTTGAATTTTTATATTGGTGTTGATCATCACTTTATTTATTTGCATTACCATAGTTTGACACCCAATAGCCGATGTATTTTTCGTGCTGGGGTATCGTTAAAAATTCATTCATTCATTCATTCATTCATTCATTCATTCATTCATTCATTCATTCAATACCAATACATTATTCGAGTACTATTATAACAGCATCAACATAAACAAGGTAGTCGATATTGATGGTTTATTTTCCAGGGTTCAACATAAAAGCTCAATACAAAAATAAAATAGTACACAATATTAAGCTGGATCATGAAAACTATACTTTACTTTCATAAATAATATATGTACATTGTTTATTCTGAAATGTTTTGGTTTGTAACAATCAATATTGTAGTTTGTAACAAAACAAAAAGAAAGATTCGACATATCATGGTACATAAATGAACTTATGTCCATTGTTATTAACCTTATTTCATACATATAATATGGCATACATAATATAACATACATAAAAGAACATGCATACAATATATCCATTATAATAATGTTTTTAAGAATGTTAACATGTGTTTTACACCTACCAGGTATATGGACCTGGGCTTCCAATAAGTCAACACGGTCAATTCCGTTAGCAATATTCTTTCTTTCACCTGCATATTAAAAATATATATCTTAAAATCAAATATCAAAACCATACTACAATACAATAAAAAACGCAAGTACATTTGTTACAAAACCATGGTCATTCAAACCACCGTAAACGTCGTCTAAATGAAAACACATTCCCTAACAATCCAAAACCCCAAAAATGGTTATTAAAATACATACAGGTAAACAATGAAAATAGCGCATACCATGGATATTAAATACTTATAGGGTGTATACTATAAGTCAAATCCCATAGACGACAATAGTAACATATGTGGCTAAAACTCCTACCTGCAACGTATCAACCGACATAAACGCCACGGATATAAATACTACCACCCCTCACACTTAAAGTGAATCAGAAAAAATTGGGGGTCAAGCTGCTCGTTTTTGAGATAACGGGTAGCGTCTACGACTACCCTAGTTCCGCACAAAATTCCAGTACTTTTTTTACAGGTACCCCATACATGTTTCAAGCACAAGGCTACTTGACATATTAGTACTAGATGAAATAAATTGCATATTTATTTTACCCAGATGAAACTATTATTTTTTACAACCAACACACTCACATTTATAACCAATCACAGGACTTGTGGTGTTCACTTCTCTATCAAAAGTTCGGTGCCCCTCGGACTTAGCCACATTATATACCCCGGGGGATGTACATTTCGGACCCCGTGAAGACCCGTTACATGTACGGTACTTATACTGTACTTTTTCTGAAGTCGTCAGTTTTGTCCTGTGGAACCCGTTACACATCCGTTATTCATCAGTTCCCATGCGTTCCTTATCAGGTAATCGTCCGCTGAACATACGGTACACCTCCTGTTCAGTAATGTCTGTCCCGGGTCAGGTTTCTGTCCTTGCCAGAGGCCCGACCCGAAAATCAGATCATATTATGCAAGTTTCAACTTTTCTCTGATATTTATATATAAAGCTCTATCTTAATGAAATAAATTTGCAATGTCATCACAATATATACTAGTTGGGCGTTTCCTTTTCAGAAGAGTATATATATACATACATACATACATACACACACACACACACACACACACACACACACACATATATATATATATATATATATATATATATATATATATATATATAGATAGATAGATAGATAGATATATATACATACATACATACATACATACATACATACATACATACATACCTACATACATACATACATACATACATACATATAGGTTATTACCAAAGTGTTTTTCGGTATCATATATTTGGAATAAAAATTGTATTATGCGAGCCTCTGTATTTTTAATATATGATATTGATGATACCGAAACACACGAGGGTAATAATATTTTTATCATATAAAATCGAGCTTAATAAAACGTGTGTTTGTAAACTGTACACTCAACTTTAATTCCAGTCCGCCATTAACAAATATTCAAATGACGTAAGAATGTATGTGGTGTCTGTTTGAATGAAAATAACGTCAAACTCGAATGACGTCATTTTTGGATGTCCTTACATCAAAATAAACTAGTGCATAATGTTTATTTTTCGGAACGCTGGACAGCTTTCAGTATAAATTGCTATTGAAATGTTTTTTCTTTGATGATTATGAACACACACACACACACACACACACACACACACACACACACACACACACACACACACACACACTAATATATATAGAGATGAGGTAATCGTAATCAGTTATCGATTACGATTACATGTTTTTTATGTGTTCGCAATCATAATCGATTACAATGTATGAGGATGCCAAGAAATCGCCATTGTAATCGATTACATTGCTCATGTAATATCGTAATCTGTTATTACTTTCATGATTGCTCACAAGTTACTAATCCCCTTAGATATGTTTGACATCATCTCAAGTAACAGTGCCTGTAGATGGATGCAGCACTGGTCAATCAGTGTAGACAATATAACTGATCTCCCATTGTCTTCTACTCCAATTAGTGAAACTACCATTTGTCTTAGAAACAGGAGATCATCAGAAAAAACACTACGCATGGTTTGCAATGCTTTTATTATTCCTAAACTACCGGCCTCGGTGGCGTCGTGGTTAGGTACTGGGTTCGGATACCAGTCGAGGCATGTAACTTTTAATCCAGATACTGACTCCAAACCCTGAGTGAGTGTTCCGTAAGGCTCAGTGGGTAGGTGTAAACCACTTGCACCGACCAGTGATCCATAACTGGTTCAACAAAGGCCATGGATTTATGCTATTCTGCCTGTGGGAAGCACAAATAAAAGATCCCTTGCTGCCTGTCGTAAAAGAGTAGCCTATGTGGCGACAGCGGGTTTCCTCTAACAAACCAGTATCAGAATGACCATAATATGTTTGACGTCCAATAGCCGATGATAAGATAAAAAAATCAATGTGCTCTAGTGGTGTCGTTAAATAAAACAATCTTTACTTTTTAATTTTTTGTTATTCCTAAACTACAATATGGAGCCCAAGACGTCTGTCGTGCAGATTCGGAAACCCTGAAACATTTAGACATTGTTCAAAATAAAGCATTAAAAACATTGTCCTGGGTTTCTTGCATTGTGAGCTGTTTCTGCTTAATAACATCTTTTAACGTCTAAATGCATTAAATGTATTTTCTTGTTTAGAATATCAGTGTTTGTATATTCAATGTGTTTCTGGTCGTTTTAATATTTCTAAGAAGTCCAAACTGCAGTTTGTCTTCAAATAATTTCATACGTACGAACAAAAAATATTTTAGTAAATAAAATGAAATGTAATCTAGTACGTACAAATACTAGAACGATCAGAAACATGTTTAAAATACATCCACTAATATTTTATGCAGAAAAATGTATTTGATATGTAATTACAGTATTTAGAAAGTCTCTGTTAGTCGATAACATCTTACAAATTGCAGCAAACTCAGCATTGTTCCTTTAAGAATTATTTTAAAAGCATAAATATCTACTCCTAAAATAAATATTCCCTCCTTTGTCATTTTTACAGAAATAAGTTTTTCCTAACATTGGTCCAAATGTTGAACACATTGACTTCTTAGACATGCAGACCACAACATCCTCTCATTTGTTTTAATGGAGCATAATTACATAAAATTATGTTAATACGGAAATGCAAGAGTACATCTAATGTAATACTATTTTAAGTGCATAACATTATCTATTGATCTAGAAAGGATTGCTTATCGTCAATAGTACGTCCGATGCTATTATTGAAAATATAAACCATCATAATTAGAAAAACTGTTTGAGGAAGGTTTTAATTTTTAAAAATAAATAAACTGGGTTTGATTGTTGGTCTTTTTGTTGTTGTTGTTTGGGTTTTTGCAGTTTTTTGCTTCTTCTTTTTTTTTTTTTCTTTTTTTTTTTTTTTTTTTTTTGTATACAATGTAATTTTAGAAAGTGAACTGACATATATTAAGTTATGTCTTGTCTTCCACAAATGATTATTAAATATTCGCGATTCATATGCATCTTTATTTTCAGAAGGAAGAGAATATAGGACAATGAAAATAGGAGTAAGAGAGTAAACAGAAGATTCAATATTCATACAAAATAACATAAAAGTGACAGAGAATAGAATGAATAGGACAAAAAAAAAAGGAAATAAAAAGAAGAAAGATGGAGACAAAGATAATATAGAAAAGAAACAGAAGAAAGAGAACATAAGGCAATGAAAAATGGGAGATAGAAAAAGTAAATAGGAATAAGAGAAAAGAAAGAAAAAGAAAATGGAGAGAAAAGGAAATAATATAGATAAACAGAAAGACAAAGAAAATAGACAGAGAGAAAAGGAAATACGATAGATAAACAGAAAGACAAAGAAAATAGACAGAGAATAGGAAATAAGATAGATAAACAGAAAGACAAAGAAAATAGACAGAGAGAAAAGCAAATAAGATAGATAAACAGAAAGACAAAGAAAATAGACAAAGAATAGGAAATAAGATAAATAAACAGAAAGACAAAGACAATAGAGAGAAAAGGAAAAAAGACAGATAAACAGAAAGACAAAGAAAATAGACAGAGAGAAAAGAAAATAAGATAGGTAAACAGAAAGACAAAGAAAATATACAGAGAGAAAAGGAAATAGGACAGATACACTGGAAGGAAGATAACAAATACAACAAAGGCAGAGAAAAGAAACAAAACGAAAACACACCATAAAGAAAGACAAAATAATAAATACAAAGATTGGGATATAAAGCAAAGACAGACGTAAAATAAAAGACATGATAAGCAGATGGAAGAGAATAAAGACAAAGGAGAATGGGAATGTCGTAAAGAACAAAAGAGAAAAACCCGAGGGGGAGATTCACCCCTGTGAAAATAAGTCCCACACTACTAACGAACGATTTGACACATGATTTGATGAAACTGACGAAATGTTAACCCCAAAACAAAAAACAGCAAAAACAAATATAGTAAAGTATGTTTATTTGGATACGGGTATTTGGCGCATATATGAATCGGGAATAATCATAATAAAATGACTTAGGAAATTATCCTACGAGTATATACATTATATATACTATATCATGGCGTACAGGTGCTAGCTGTATTTTTGAAAGTTATGTTGACATTCGTTTTAAACGTTCTTTACGTCGTTATTCTTTCCAAGGGTGCGTGAAAACACGACGGCAACACGTTACGGTGTTTTCTCTTGTATTGCATCAATAAATAAACGAACGCATTGCTGATCCGAAATGTGCAGTGATGTATCGGTTTTCAAATGAAAATATGTATCATTTATATATGAAAAATGAACCTGTATTAAGGTGTTCGCTCATTTGTAAAGTCACATTTCGTGAAAATTTGCATATATATTAATATGGCTTTTTTTCTATGCCATCTGAAGATCTCAGTAACAATAAGGATGTTTTGTTACTTGCACCATGGGGTGAGGTAGATAAAGAAAGTCATCTTAATTACTAATGGAAAAATGTAGCGAGTCTTCTCTCTCAGACTATATGTCGAAATTACCAAATGTTTGATATGCAATAGCGTATGATTAATCAATGCGCTTCAGTGGTGTCGGTAAGCAAAGAACATTTATCTTTTAACTTATTACTTTGAAAGCGAAAGACTGCGAAACTATCATTTGCACTACATTAGGTAGCTGGAAATTGTTATATAACAAGTTTGCTCATCTGTATAACTGATGTTAAGTGAGTCTTAAAAATTAGCATCTTTAGTGAAACGGTTTTCTTTTCCCACGCCATCTCAAGACACAGGTAACAAAAAGAACTTGTAGTTACTTTTTTAAAGGGCACTATTCCAGGGACAGATATAGCTTACAGAAAACAAAACAAAAAACAAACAAAAACAAAACACCTCCCCCCCCCCAAAAAAAAAAGAAGAAAAAAAAGAAAAAAAAAGAAGAAAACCCAATGACACAAAGGGACACTAGTAAGCACTTGTAAAATAAAACTATACAACTTCAAAGCAAAAACTATTAGGGTATCATTATGCAACTTTGATCACGCAACTTTAAGACGCTAATTACTCGTGTTAGACAATGTGGTGAACCCCGGTTTTTTTTTTGTTTTTTTTTTTTTTTGGGGGGGGGGGTTTGTGGGGACGCGTCCCCCTGGTCACCCCTCTGGATCCGCCTCTGCTTAGGAGCAGCCTGTCGTATGTCTGTAAAATGTTATCGCACGTATATGTGTTAGGAAGTACGTGTTAACAAAAATAACGAATGATGTTCCCACCAACGGGTGTGTAAGAATGGTATTTAAGAATGGTATGGTCAGCATAGGATTATTGTTGCACTATATCGGGAACTTCTTGGCTTACTCGGTGGTAGGAAAAAATCCCGTAATGTCATTATAAAGTTGTCTAAGAGAGCTACAGTATTTTTAACGGCAATTTACTCTGTCTATACATGAACAATACCTGCATGCAGAGAGGGAGGGGGAGAGAGAGAGAGAGAGAGAGAGAGAGAGAGAGAGAGAGAGAGAGAGAGAGAGAGAGAGAGAGAGAGAGAGAGAGAGAGAGAGAGAGAGAGAGAGAGAGAGAGAGAGAAAGGAGATTGAGACAGACAGACAAACAGACATGCATAGAGAGAGAGAGAGAGAGAGAGAGAGAGAGAGAGAGAGAGAGAGAGAGAGAGAGAGAGAGAGCGACAGACAGCCAGATAGACAGACAGACTAAAACGTTTGTTGTTGTTGTTGCTTTTTAGTTTTTTAAATATATTTATTGCCCCAGATATTTATATATTGATAATGTCAGGGTTGCTCTGTCTATACATGAACAATACCTGCATGCAGAGAGGGAGGGGGAGAGAGAGAGAGAGAGAGAGACGAGAGAGAGAGAGAGAGGAGAGGAGAGAGAGATGCCGGCCCCCTTCCCCTTTTCCAGAGAGAGATAGAGAGAGAGAGAGAGAAGGAGATTTGAGACAGGACAGACAAACAAATAGACATGCAGAGAGAGAGAGAGAGAGAGAGAGAGAGAGAGAGAGAGAGAGAGAGAGAGAGAGAGAGAGAGAGAGAGAGAGAGAGCGACAGACAGCCAGACAGACAGACAGACTAAAACGTTTGTTGTTGTTGTTGCTTTTTAGTTTTTTAAATATATTTATTGCCCCAGATATTTATATATTGATAATGTCAGGGTTGGGGCCCTGAAATCATTATCTTACAATAGATACATAAATATAAAGTGCATTCAATAAAATTACTAGTTAATTGAAACAGTTAAATTTGGAGCACAAAATTAATGACAGACTAAATATATAATAAAAGAGAATTTAAACAGATAGACAGAGAGAAAAGAAGAAAAGAAAAATCCATATTTCCAAATATAAAAAACAAACGTTATTGGCTTTTAGGTTACAAAAATCCCCACAAAAAACACACCACCAACAGTATGTGTCTTATACTGGAGTTATTTTTAACTATTAAGGCTAAGTTTAATTTTCTAGAAATCTTTGCCAAGGTGCCCAGTTTCATCAAACTCTTTATGTGAACAGTTTTTATAGAGTATGTATTTCTCTATTTGTAATTTATCTGTAATTACATTTTTAATTCCAGTTATATGAAGTATATTCTTTTGAAGTTTTGTTCTATATATATATATAATGCTTTACATTGACAATAAGCCAATTCACAAATTTATGATCTGTATGTATGCTGCCGAATAGAACCATACTTTTATCAAGCTGAATATATTTGTCTTTTTGCTGTAACCATTGTTCTATAGTTTTCCAAAGTTCACTTACTTTAGGGCAGTCATAAAACAAGTGTTGCAATGTTTCTGGTTGCTGATTACAAAAGTTACAAGTACTGGAAGCAATATACTTTATTTTATATAAAAACGAATTTGTTGGTATAATGCTATGTAAAATTTGGTACTAAAACCATAGTAGAGTTGGGTCTTTCAAAATCATAAATGGAAGACTATAATACTTTGCTTATTTTGAAGTAGGAAAACAGCATCCTTCACGAGAATATTTCAGTTGTGATGTAGGAACTACAGTATAGTAGGATCATTATGCAGACTAACCCAAACAAAATTCCTAGAAAACTTTTTATGGTGTTTTTTGGTAAAATTGTGTTCAGAGAACAGCATATCAAAAGTAGGCCAAAATATGAGAACCGCAAAGGGTCTAAATATGACGTCAAACAAAATGGTCGCCATTTGATCAAAAATCCTAATACCTTCACATATCTTTTGAAACAAGCAGTACCAGACCACTTTAAAAGTGAAAATTATTCATAAAGTTTATTACCTTAAAAGTCCTGCAGTTGACAGAAGTGTCTCTAAGTTATGTCATGACGTCATGACATGATGTGACGTCATGAAATGACGACATGACCTAATGTCTTGTAATCTAATGGTAAATTCCAATTTATGAAACTGAGATTCACATGAAATTAAATTGAAATAGTTTTTTTCCTGTATATCTGTGTGAAATGGCATCATCAAATCACTGATGGCGCCAAGATGCTGATGCCACAACCACACGCTTTTAACACACAGTCTCGTACGTATATAAAACCAAATTCCACCTTTTCTTAATTAGTTGGTACCCAGGATGTCATTCCAGGTGGGGAACCATTACTTACTGCTTCACAAACAAATCAAAATATTATCAGTCCTCATTTTCATCTAAAATGGGTACATGTTTCATATTTTCACAATTGCCATCCTGGCAAGCCCCGGTGCATTCAAGTCTGTACTTCATACAACTACATCTAAGTGTTTTGCATCCAGCCGAGCAGTTGCAGTGAATAATTTTTTAGCATGATGTCAGGAGCAGGGTTATTGTCCATCATTACTGGTGTGAAATTGTCCTCTTGAATATCCCAGCCCCGTTTTGCAGGGTCCATGTTGTCACTGTGGCCCATCCATTGCACGACTTGAAGGTAGCTTCGCCGTGCGTGATATTTTGTAGCTGAGGTTGTGGTGGGCAGTCGCTCTGGTGTTACGAATCTCTTTGCTGTCGCCACCTTTTTGCAGAGTTAACTGTACCGCAATGATACTGGAGATTCAGACTTTATCCCGTTAAACAAAGACACCATTGTCTTACACCCAGCACTTTCTACAGTAAATTGATCTGTGATTGGAGCACAAAAAATCTTTGAACAGGTACGCAAGACAGAATCACCCTTGATGACTTTTTGAAACACTGATTTTTTCCCAGCACCAAAGATTCTAGATGTAGTGTCACGCCCAGTGAATGCATGGACAAACAACAAATCTGTGCAGACATCATCACTGAGTAACTTCTTCAAAATTTTATAATGTACACATTTGGTTTCCCTTTGTCCGAACGAAAGTAGAGTTCCTTACTGTCTATTTTCCCATGGTACAGAAGCAATGAGATCTATATCTTCTCCGATAAGGGTGGTTGATTTGATAGCGATAGCTGCTTTTACCATATCCAAGTCTGCGTGGGTGTTGTCCTTTGTGCTGGGTCCTCCATATCCATCGAAGACCACGGTTGCTTTTCCATACAATTCTGTTGTAAAAGATGTGTAAGCACCAGCAATTGAACTGTACGAAATCCCTTCAGTCCATTGCAGCCGATGTAGGAGGGAACCCCCATCTAAGACGTAGTGCTCAGCCTTGGGAATAGACTGAAGGACAGCATCATCCACAGAAGTAGCATGGTTCCGTATAGCCTCAAGAAGTGCGGATTCGTCTGGCTTTCGTAGTTGATGTTTGGCTTCGAACAAGGAGGGTGGATACGGGGGAAGTTCATACTCATCACCTCATCTAAGCTCAACTCTCCAGACTGTGACACTACCAGGAACCTCTGAAACAACAGTGCTGGATCAATGGTTCTGTCTTCAGCAACCTTGACAGCCCTTGTTGACGCCAGTGTCTTCACTTTAGTGTTGCGTTTGTGTGAATACGAAAGTATCAACTGACTTTCTATTTTGCTAACAGTGTCACTGCCAACAGTGAAAAGGTCATGCACGTTTACGTCGTCATTAGCGTTTATCCCTGCTATAATGTTCCACAACTTCGTTTCATCTGAGAATGGGGTATACAGTCCAAGCATTGTGGCAAGTTTGGTCAGATCCTCTTTATATCCCTGACTATTCTTGCAGCAGTTGCTTTTTTGTGCTGTTCGCAAAATTCCTGCATGGCATAGTTTTACGTACATGATACGGGAGAAGACATTGTCCAGATGGCCCTTTGGTGTTCTGACATCCCACACCCCCTTGTTAAACCCCCTGTATTTTTAAGTGACCTCATAAAAGTCTGTTCAATGACCAAGTCACATACAGATAGGCAGACTTGAGGTAATTTGGGTGACCCGCGGCGGCAAATATAGGCAAACAATCTGAGACAGCATGGAGATGCATTTGTTATGATCCCGTGCGATCAGCCTCAATAAGCTCCCGCACAACTCCCAACATTCGCAGATAGTTCAACCACAGTTTGCTTGTTTTGGAATTGTCAGACAATTCAGCCTTTTTTGATGTTACTACACAAACAAACTTGTCCATACAATCACATCCAATCACTCTGTCAACATCTATTTCACCTTTCTCTGGTTGACAGTATAATTCCTCGAGTTCCTGTATGAGGCTCTCAAATCCTGGTTCACTTTCAATGATCTTGGATATGATTTGCTTGGTGAGACACTGGTCAACTAGATGATGTCCACGAAGCGCACGCTGCACAGCCTTTCCAGTCATCACGTGTACGACTGCATTTTCCCAATAAATTGCCTTCTTTGAGTCCACTGCATTCCATCAATGTCCCAATAGCACCCAACAGGTTCATTAGTGTATGGAAGCTCCCGAGTAACAAGACAACATCTTTTACTGGGCTTTTGTCTTCAACCTTGTTCACTATTTCAGAAACTTTCCAAAAGAGAGGCTGGTCGAAAGTGACTACAGGTGAAATGTTGTGCTTTGATGCGAGCTTGCATATGAACTCAAGAGTGGACAGGATGCACGTCCTGTCTCTAGGGTACATATCAATCATTGGCAGGAACAGCACAGATAATTGTCCTGGGTGGCCACGCTCACTGGTCAGCGTGTGCATCATTCCTTGCCAATCTGGGCATTGTACATGAAATCTGAAGGACATCTCCCAAAGCAGATCAATTTTATGGTCATCGTTATTCAGCAATGGTAGCGGTTGGAATTTGATGCTGCAACGGATGTGCTTTGAGAAGCAGTATTCTTTGATTGGAATTTTAGTCCATTCATGACGCTTAGTTCACACAATTTCTGCCTAAGAATTGTGTAGCTGACTTGCAGCAGCAATCATTCCCATTCCATGGAATGTACCCTTCCCATCAAGAGTCACAATGTTGTGGTCCACATTATGCAGCGAATAACAGCATCATCTCGCTTATGGCTGTTTGACCACCTAAAATATCTGGAGCAACTGAAGACGCAGCATTTTCTTCAAATCGTTGTACTTCGGAATATGATGCGCAATAGCCCATTGCCGAAAGACTGTTTATAAGGAATCTAGATCGAAAGTGGTGGTGCATTTGTGCTGCAAGTCCTAGGTGTAGGTTGCTATAACTGTCCTTGGACGAACTGCCTGAATGATTGAGTGGCCTGTACTTGTTTCTTTCCTCCGGGTGTCCTTTCTGATACGAAGATTCTGAAGCATGTAACGCAAGCTCTGGGGAACATACTCAACAGTGGACTCCAATTTCAGGTCTGTACCTTTTGTCAAATATATCATATAAAATAATTACCGTTGGATATGTTTTATTTACTGTGTAGGAAGCCAAAACAAGGGTGCGAAAAGTGACAGTCGTCGACCTTAGGTAAAATCTGGAGAAATGTGAATCTGATTGGAGTCTTTTGTCTTATTCTGGAGAAGCGATATTTGTAGATGGCAGCACTACAGTTATGGACTGCCTCACCTGGGGAAAATATGCTAATGCACTCACCTGCTTACTGTTTTACTGGCATGACTGGAGTTTCCTACACACAATTTAATAACAGTCTTTAATTTGCCACAAAACTTGAAATAATGAAAAGCTCCGTCATGACACCATTGATGACGTCATGACGACACCATTGATGACGTCATGACGTCACTTGGGTACATTGGGCAATACTATTGAATTATGAATTCATTGATATACTGGTTTGACCAGTTTATTTCCACACATAAATGGGTAAAAACAGCTATATTGATAGGATATTGATAGGATATGAGCAGATATAAAGCACTTTTTAACAGAGGCGACCATCTTGTTTTGACGTCAAATTTGTACCCTTTGTGATAGTCCTATTTTGGCCTACTTTCGGTATGTTGTTCTCTGGACCAAATACTATAGGAAAACACCATGAAACGTTTTCTAGGAATTTTGTGGGGGTTTGCCCATTTATTTCATATTTTGACCCTACTAGTAGCATTATACAGCACTTTATATATTTCTCTACTTCCCGATTTGTTTTTCGCAAGAAGCTTTATTTTCGAAGGAAATACGGGAAGTTTAGGCATTTTGTATGTTTGTTTATTTACATTTGTTTTGTTTCGTATAAATCATTTGATTGCACATATTAAAGACGCATATTCAAAAAAATTTGATCGTATATTATATTTTGCATTAAAAGTGTTATAATCCATAAACTGCCCTTGGCTATCTAGTAAATCATATACAAATATAACGCCTTTTTCAATGAAAGTCTTATATAATATAGGTTTTCTGTCTATTAGTATATTACTATTATTCCAAATGTTCAAACTTAGAATTTCTTCTGCATTTTGACTAAAAATATTTTATTATCTGTTTATTTCCTCAGAATTCCTCTAAGATGCAGGAACACGTTTTACTGGTGGTACTATTGTTTTGTCTTCTGGCACAAGGTGTGAATACAGGTGGGTACTACTTACCGCGTATTTATTTTTATGATTACAGACTGGAACTACTTACCGCGTATTTATTTCAATGATTACAGACTGGAACTACTTACCGCGTATTTATTTCTATGATTACAGACTGGAACTACTTACCGCATATTTATTTCTATGATTACAGACTGGAACTACTTACCGCGTATTTAGTTCTATGATTACAGACTGGAACTACTTACCGCGTATTTATTTCTATGATTACAGCCTTGAACTACTTACCGCGTATTTATTTCTATGATTACAGACTGGAACTACTAACCGCGTATTTATTTCTATGATTACAGGCCAATATTACTAAACGCGTATTGATTTGTATGATTACAGGCCGGTACTACTAAATGCATATTGATTTGTATGATTATAGGCGGGTACTACTAAACGCGTAGTTATTTGTATGATTACAGGCGGGTACTACTAAATGCATATTGATTTGTATGATTACAGGCCGGTACTACTAAATGCATATTGATTTGTATGATTACAGGCCGGTACTACTAAATGCATATTGATTTGTATGATTACAGGCCGGTACTACTAAATGCATATTGATTTGTATGATTACAGGCCGGTACTACTAACCGCGTATTGATTTCTATGATTACAGGCGGGTACTACCAAATGCATATTGATTTCTATGATTACAGGCGGGTACTACTAAACGCGTATTAATTTGTATGATTACAGGCGGATACTACTAACCGCATATTGAGTTGTATGATTACAGAAGTGGACTTCTAAACGTGTATTGCTTTCTATGATTACTGGTTGGGACTGTTAAACGCGTATTGTTTTGTATGGTTACAGGCTGTGAGTATTAAACGCGTATTGTTTTTTATTATTATTACAAGCTGGGACTATTAAACGCATATTGTTTTTTATGATTACAGGCTGGGACTATTAAACGCGTATTGTTTTGTATGATTACATGCTGGGACTATTAAACGCGTATTGATTTGTATCATTACAGACGTGGACAGCCAATCGCGTAATGATCTGTATGATTTTAGGCTGGTACTACTAATTGCGTATTTATTTTTTATGATTGTAGGTGGGGACTACTTTGACTGTCGTCGGAATGGTCAGGACTGCGTTCAGGCCCAGACGTGTCAGGAAGATGGCAGCTGCAAATGCAAAAGTGGATACCTCGGCTACAACTGCGAGCTTGTGGAGAGTAAGTCGAGGTTTCGTTAACATATATTGTAAAGTCGTCTACACACGATACAAGTGGCTGGTTGTGACAACGTTACGACTTCGTCGGTTGCTGTGCAATCGGCCGTTTTCGTATTAGGGACTCGTATCATGTCGTGTCGCCTTAATAGTTTAGTGTTATTGTATTTATTGGAAAGTCATTTTTGTTCATCTTCGTGAAGTTCTGTCTGTTTCTGTCTCTCCGTGTATTTGAAATTGTCTTTACAGGTGAGAAGGTGAAATCTATCATTGACACTGATTTGTAATTGTCTTTACAGTTGAGAAGAGTCAATATCCGTGTACCAGTGAAACTGATTTGTAATTATCTTTACAGGTGAGAAGGGTCAATGCCCGTGTACCAGTGAAACTGATTTATAATTGTCTTTACAGGTAAGAAGGGTCAATGTCCGTGTACCAGTGAAATTGTAATTATCTTTACAGGTCAGAAAGGTCAATGCCCGTTTACCAGTGAAACTGGCTTGTAATTGTCTTTACAGGTGAGAAGGGTCAATGCCCGTGTACCAGTGAAACTGACTTGTAATTGTCTTTAAAGGTGAGAAGGGTCAATGTGTACCAGTGAAACTGACCCGTGAGAAGGGTCAATGCCCGTGTACCAGTGAAACTGACTTGTAATTGTCTTTACAGGTGAGAAGGGCGGACCACCGTGTACCAGGGACACTGATTTGTAATTGTCTTTACAGGTGAGAAGGGGGGACCACCGTGTACCAGGGACACTGATTTGTAATTATCTTTATAGGACTGAAGGGCGGACCACCGTGTACCAGTGACACTGATTTGTAATTATGTTTACAGGTGAGAAGGGCGGACCACCGTGTACCAGTGACACTGATTTGTAATTATATTTACAGGTGAGAAGGGCGGACCACCGTGTACCAGTGACACTGATTTGTAATTGTCTTTACAGGTGAGAAGGGCGGACCACCGTGTACCAGTGACACTGATTTGTAATTATCTTTACAGGTGAGAAGGGCGGACCACCGTGTACCAGGGACACTGATTTGTAATTGTCTTTACAGGTGAGAAGGGGGGACCACCGTGTACCAGGCGGACCACCGTGTACCAGTGACACTGATTTGTAATTGTCTTTACAGGTGAGAAGGGCGGACATCCCTATACCAGTGACACTGATTTATAATTATCTTTACAGGTGAGTAGGGCGGACCACCGTGTACCAGTGACACTGATTTGTAATGATCTTTACAGGTGAGAAGGGCGGACCACCGTGTACCAGTGACACTGATTTGTAATTATCTTTACAGGTGAGAAGGGCGAACCACCGTGTACCAGGGACACTGATTTGTAATTATCTTTACAGGTGAGAAGGGCGGACCTCCCTATACCAGTGACACTGATGTGTAATTATCTTTACAGGACTGAAGGGCGGACCACCGTGTACCAGTGACACTGATTCGTGTGGCTCTGCTGGCGGAATCTGCTACAACTACACGTCTGTACTTAAGCTATGTTACTGTCCCGCAGACTCGACTGGCGCCCATTGCGAAAATAAGCGATGTAAGTTTGCAGTTATGTCTTGAAGAACATTCACAGTATTTTATTGCCTTGGCCGGCATCGGTAGTGTGTAGTAAAACCATCGGACATAAGACTGGTAGGTACAGGGTTCGCAGCCCGGTACCGACTCCCACACAGAGCGAGTTTTAACGTTTAACGACTCAATGGGTAGGTGTAAGACCACTACACTCTCTTCTATCTCACTAACAAGTAACCCACTGTCCTGGACAGACAGCCCATATGGCTACGGTGTGTGCCCAGGGCAGCGTGTTTGAACCTTAATTCGATATAAGCACCAAAATAATTTAAAATGAACTGAAAGATTGCTTTAGTGAAGGGACGTAGCCTTGTGTTAAAGTGCTCGCTTGATGCGCGGTCCGTTAGGGATCGATCCCCGTTGGTGGGCCCGATTTGGGCTTTTTCTTGTTCCAGCCAGTGCACCACGACTGGTAAATCAAAGGCCATGGTGTGTGCTATCCTGTCTGTGGGATGGTGCATATAGAAAATCCCAGGCTACTAATGTAAACATATAACATATTTCCTCTCTTATAGTCCATGGGCCAGAAAGAAAGAAATGTTTTATTTAACGACGCACTCAACACATTTTGTTTACGGTTATATGGCGTCAGACATATGGTTAAGGACCACACAGATTTTGAGAGGAAACCTGCTGTCGCCACTACATGGGCTACTTTTCCGATTAGCAGCAAGGGATCTTTTATTTGCGCTTCCCACAAACAGAATAGCACAAACCATGGCCTTTGTTGAACCAGTTATGGACCACTGGTCGATGCAAGTGGTTTACACCTACCCATTGAGCCTTGCGGAGCACTCACTCAGGGTTTGGAGTCGGTATCTGGATTACAAATCCCATGCCTCGACTGGGATCCGAACCCAGTACCTACCAGCCTGTAGACCGATGGCCTGCCACGACGCCACCGAGGCCGGTCCATGGGCCAGATACCGAACCCCCCACCCTAGGGATTTTTGGAGACAAGTATTTTTAGATACCTCATTATATATGAATTTAATATCTGCTTATCTGCAGCAAAAATGTTGGTGGATTAAAACAATATCACCATTTGAATGGGGGTACCGTTGCACATTTTGTGTCCCCAAAAGACTATATTGAAATATTAAATATAGTGATAAAGTTGTCATCCATATGAATTTTTAACAGATATAAGGCCAAAATGAACGATGTTCATCCTATACTAGATGTTAATAGTAACAAACCAAATAACAATGCAATATGTGGTATGAATAATGATATACTCATCGGCAAAAGTTAAGTAATGCCTGAAATGCATTATTTTCTATATTTACACATATTTTGGGCTGCTTGAACCTTTTACTATTAAAAATTCCACTGTATTTAATATATTGAGGCAGCATTATTCAAATATGGTTCAGTATATCTGCCTATACTATACTCAACAAAATTAATTAAGGTCCAATAGATATTTTAGCATTTTTCTTTAAATATGGGGGAAAATACCACTTCTTCAGTTGAAAGTTGTCAGCATTGTGGCATGTTCTTGAACTTAATGACTTAAATAACATTTTTGAGGGAACACAATAACATAAAACATTATGAACAAATGTGTAACAAATACTTGCCTAATGCTCATTTCAATATTTCAAGTATGTGAAATACCCAGTGTTTTTTGCGTGTATAACCAGTAAAAGTTTACTGAAACAATGTATAGAAGCCATATATATGACCAAAACATGCTAAAATAATATGACAGTAACAAAGAATTATATTATAATATAAGAAAGTTTACTAGCCCTTAATTAATTTTGTTGAGTATACATGTATGTGCATCAATATTATGAATATGTCCCTTTTTACTAAACACCAGTGTTAAAAATTTAAAACATCAGTTTTGTGTACCTACCATAATTTCTTTTGCATTATATGTACAAGTCATCTATCTCACAAAAGTTCATCTTATACTAGTCTGTGTTTGTAATATTTTTAGATTTTCCGTTATATTTACATTGTGCTTAACTTATGCTCAGGTGTATATAATTAGTTTCTACATCAAATATTGTCTAGGAAAGTTTTGACTTCCTTTCATATTCCTTTGCATTTTCATGCAATTAAAATATGTCCGTCATGTTCACAATTTCTGGTATTCTCCTTCTCCAGACTCTGCTCTGGTTCTCCCATCAGTATGTCCATCAGCGTTCATAGTATAATATCACTATTTCATCTCTAGTGTTCCTTCTAAAATTTCTCAACCATATGACAATTTGGTTGAGGAATAGCCTGGACTGTCTGGCATGACTGATACCAAATGACAACTTGGCAATTTGTTCTCTTTATGTGCATTGTCAGAGCATTCTCAGTGAATACATACATGTAGAATTGAGTGGAGAAGGCTGATTTACACTCTTCTGTAGTTTAATATTATCATCCTTGGTTTGGCAACAAACATTTCCAGATATTTCTCAAGTCATGATGTTTTTGTATGTTATTCGCACCTGCACTCCCATAGAGAAGGTATATGAAACGATCTGCTTCTTAAATATATGAACATCAATTTTTGCTGAACTTCATGAGCTAACAACATTTCAAGGAAGTCTTGGTGTGGCTTGAGAATATACAAAACCTCCAGTTTTCCATTCTGCATAAAAGCACTGTTGGTATCACAGCCAATAATGGCAAGCACAGCTGGAATTGCTAGTTGGTGTCTTCCCTGCATCCTTAATGATGCTGTGCACATCTATAAGATGCCTCGTGTTGCCAAGTTGAGTGTATACAAAAGTTTGTATCTGGGATGGTGAACTGGCAGCAATGTACAGACATTGAAGTATAATCTTTGTTTCTGCATCTTCTTGTGTACTTTACAACACCCCCAGACATGGTTTGCATTTGAAACATGTACTTTGTCTCACAAATAGAACCCTCTTCCCAAGAAGCTGAGGACAGAGTTTTCTTTTTTTCATTTAAAAGGTCTTCCAATCTATTAAGACCTGTGTAGGGATTGCGTGATCAAGTGTGGCTTGGAAGAACCCCTTTCACATGAGAAATTTAGTGCCAAACCACAAATGCTGTTATTATGCTACTGTGGATTAGTTGCAAACCTTCCATCCAGTAGATATTCCCTGAAAATATGCTGTACCAATAGAGCAAATTGGAAGAGAGCAAATTGCCATGGTCTCATATTAGTCATTTCACAAAGTCCAGGGTATTCCTCAACCACATAGAAATGGCTGAGAAATGTCCAAAGAAATGATGAAGCTGAATTGGATGGTTTGTGATCTGATAATGCAAGAGCTGTTGACATATTAAGGGAGGAACAAGAGCAAAGGCCCAGAGGAAAAAAACAACATTACAGATATTGTGAACATAATAGACATATTTGAGTCAGATGATAAGACTGAAATAGGAAAGAAAGTCAAGTGCTAGATATGCCTAGTGACTATATCTGATGTCAATTATATAAACCTAAGCATAAATTAAGCACAATTTAAATACAAATATGTTTTTAAAAATAGTACAAGCTTCTGTGAGATAGATGAATTGTAAATGTTTTAACACACATGCCGAGGAAAGGTACTTATAATTGGCTGGTACTAAGAACAGAGGGACATCTTCATAAATTTGTGAACATTGTATATAAACTCCATATACTAAACCACATTTGAATAATGAAGCCTCAATATGTTAAAAAAGCCAGGTCTATTTGTTTTTTTAATAATAAAAGCTTCAGGCAATCTTAAGTATGTATATACATAGAAATTAATACATTGGTTACTAGTAACTTGTTTTGAGAAGTATATACTTATTCATACCTCATATTATATTGTTTTGTAATTGTTATTAACATCTACTTTGTAGAATAAAAGAAAGGATGTAGAAATAGAAAATTGTAAACTTCACATATATCATATTTGGGTCACATAAAATGATTGAGCATTGGGAATGAAAGTTACATTTTTATAGTGCTAGATATTTGCCTGATGACAATATTCTATGTAGATATCAATTATATACACCAAAACATAAGTTAAGCATAATATAAATAGAACTGCAATTCTAAAATATTACAAAAAGCAACAAAAAAACCCAACTATTGTAAGATGAACTGTTGTGAGATAGATAAATTGTATATGTAATGCAAACTTGCCTAGAATGGTATGTAAATTCACTTTTTATGTTTGTAAGACTTGTGTGTAATATAAAAATATTCAAAATATCCATGTAAATGGTTTAGACAGCATGCACTGCACCATATGTAAGTAATGCTGCCTTCAAATATTAAATACAATACAATAATAAAAGAATCACAATGTTTTAGGTATGATATGTATATATACACATGTACATAGAGAATTACGTATATCGGGAACTGTGTAACTTTTGCTGGTGAGTATTCCCCCGGTACTATATCCATACCACATATATTGCATTGCTTTGTAGGGTGTATACTACCAAATCAAATCCCATAGACGACAATAGTAACATATGCGGCTAAAACTCCTACCTGCAACGTATCAACCGACATAAACGCCACGGATATAAATACTACCACCCCTTACATTTAAAGTGAATCAGAAAAAAATGGGGGTCAAGCTGCTCGTTTCTGAGATAACGGGTAGCGTCTATGACTACCCTAGTTTCGCACAAAATTCGAGTACTTTTTTTGACAGGTACCCCATACATGTTTCAAGCACAAGGCTACTTGACACATTGGTACTAGATGAAATAAAATTGCACATTTATTTTACCCAGATGAAACTATTATTTTTTACAGCCAACACACTCACATTTATAACCAATCACAGGACTTGTGGTGTTCACTTCTCTATCAAAAGTTGGGTGCACCTCAAACTTTGACCCAGCCGGAAGTTATTTGGTATAGTACTACCTATACTGATAACATACATTTTTCAAAAAGTGTCCAGCTATGTGTCTTTATGACAACCAGGATCTGGTGTATTCTGACATAAACTGACAACCTCACTGAAACTGTTGTTTCTACAGTGCAACCTAATATAATGTACACCTCAAAAAGCATATATATTGCATATAGTTTTGTACAAATGCAATATGTCATATTAAACAACAAAATGTTTTAAAATAAAACTCCTGAAGATATTTACTTTCAGTTGGGTGTGTGTACTCGGGTATATATGTAGAGACAACAAAGATAGTCAGAGTACCTCTACCCCTTTAAAGAATTCCATTAAAACACATGCACTTGATTGACCCCTAGACTATGAAGACCTTAACAGGCACATCAAAGAAATATCAGTATAAAAAAATACTCTGTCTGAGGAAGGAAACACAAACATGACTGTACCTGTATGAAGTAATGACTTAATGTCCTGAACATTAGTGTTGAGAGGAAATCCTGTATGCTGGGTGTGGGTGTCTTCAAGTTACCAGGTGTGGGAATTTCAAATCCATCGGCGATGCTGATTTTCATAATGAACCATCAAAACTATTGGCAGCCACCAATATTCCTGACTATATTTTATTTATAGCCTACTGTAGTTGGAGGTTTTAATAGGTGTGATATCTGGAATAATCATGCAGCTTTAACATATTTATTTTTGATTAATTACTGAAAAAAACTATTTTTAAATGACAAAATTACCCGAACATCTATTTTCTTGCATTATTTTCTAATCCGAATGAATACAATATGTACATTAGATGTATTCCTGCAATCTGTAATCCAGCATTTTATTTAGCTAGTAACATTAGGTAATACAGCTTTAACAATAAAATAAATTTATCAACTTAATCCAAGGCAGATAATCAAATCTGAAAAAATTGGTTCTGAATCTAGTATAAACTCAAAATGCTTTTCATGAGAGCTAACTAAGTGATTATTAAGAAACAAAAATTATCTGGAGATCTAAGTATATGTTTAACAACCTTATTGTTATGTACAAATAAGAACAGAAGGCACAATAGTGACAACAAATTTAATTATGTTTTTGGTAAAGTTTTTCTTCAAATTTACTTTAAATTTTGCATAAAACTACAAATTTGTCTAAAATATAACTTAGCACCCTATAAATATGTTAAAATGACAATAAAAATCAACTTCTTTACAAATTTGAGTTTTCAGAATTTCATACATAAAAAATTAACAATGTTAATGGAAACTAAAGACATTAACCCACTATTGGCACATGCTATTTTTAATATAAAAATAAATTGCTATTAAAATCTTAGTTCAGGTTGCCTATATATAATACCATATTTAGGAGCAGTTGTATATGGCAAGTCAAATACCATGTAAAAAGAAATTATTGAAATCTTTACAGTATGAATTATAGGCCAAAACCAACTTTTCTTCAGTGCTAACTTTGATTCAAACTCCATTCAGAGCCATGTACAGAGATTATTGTCAAGGTCAAGGTCATTGTGAACTTGCATGATCGAGTGATGGCTAATTAATCAACCAGTATAGTTTAATTAAATAAAATGACAAAATCATAATATTTTTTATTATGCACTGAATATGTGCTATAGGGTGTATACTACCAAATCAAATCCCATAGACGACAATAGTAACATATGCGGCTAAAACTCCTAACTGCAACGTATCAACCGACATAAACGCCACGGATATAAATACTACCACCCCTTACATTTAAAGTGAATCAGAAAAAAATGGGGGTCAAGCTGCTCGTTTCTGAGATAACGGGTAGCGTCTATGACTACCCTAGTTTCGCACAAAATTCGAGTACTTTTTTTTTTACAGGTACCCCATACATGTTTCAAGCACAAGGCTACTTGACACATTGGTACTAGATGAAATAAAATTGCACATTTATTTTACCCAGATGAAACTATTATTTTTTACAACCAACACACTCACATTTATACCAATCACAGGACTTGTGGTGTTCACTTCTCTATCAAAAGTTGGGTGCACCTCGAACTTTGACCCAGCCGGAAGTTATTTGGTATAGTACTACCTGTAGTTTGTTATGAACATGTAATTTAGCATGAATAGCATTCATAATTTGGTCTTAAACCTGTTCAAAATATGTATGCATGTTAACTTCAACATTGCCATGCAGTTTTTTCATATACTATGTTCGTAATACTCAGGACATTTCAAATTCATTGACTCACTATACTTAGTCAGATGCCAAAAATGTATTAGTTTTTGGTGGAATACATTCACCAGTAACCCAGCTTTAAAGTAAAAGCAGTGATATATTCAGAATTATTTTCAAATATTTTTGAAAATTATGTGGAACATTCACCTTGATCAGAAATTTGCCCTGTTAAAAGTAAATAGGGTGCCTACACTCAAACGTGCCCTACAGGCACACCCACCAACAGATTGCCTGCAGACAAGCTGATTTGAATATAGCTATGGATAGGCTTCAAAGATATACTCATCTTGAAAAATCCCTGGGGGGGGGGGGGCAGGGGGGTTATAGTGGGCCCACGTTTTATTAAGACTATATGTGAAAAATACCAAATGTTTGACATCCAATAACCCATGATTAATCAATCAATGTGCTCTAGTCGTGTCGTTAAACAAAGGAAACAAAACTTTATAGATTGCATTAAGTATCACTGTCATAATAGTCAAGCTCCGTATTCATTAACAGATTAAGTCAATCTACTTATCTACATGATCAAAAATAAATAGGTAAATACATGTACATGTATATAGAAAATTGGTAAATTTAAATTGGGTCCGCTTTGGACTAGATGAGTAACAGACTTCGTGGAAATGGGACACTAAGTTTAGTTAATCTACAAACCTGATACGCATTTGGATAAAGTTATAACAGAGTGAAACAAAAGTCTCTCACATTGTAGATTAATGTCGTTGCAGCCAGTGCACCACGACTGGTATACCAACTGCCGTGGAATGTGATATGCTGTCTGTGAGATGGTACATAAAAGATCGCTTACTACTAATAGAAAAATGTGGCGGTTTTTTTTTTTGTAAGACATTCAACAGTCGGTGATTAATAAATCAGTGTGTTCTAGTGTTGTCGTTAAACAAAACAGACTTTAACCTCCAGTTGATGTGCACTGTTCTGCGTCGTCCAACCAGTGCACCACGACTGGTATATCGAAGATCGTGGTATGTGCTATCCTGTCTGTAGGATGGTCCATATAAAATACCCCTTGCTACTATAGGAATCAATAAATCAATGTGTTCTAGTGTTTTCGTTAAACAAAACTTCCAGACAATGTTCAGTGTTGCTCGTCGTCCAACCAGTGCACTACGACTGGTATAGCAAAGGCCATGGTATGTGATATTCTGTTTGTGTAATGGTGCACATAGAAGATCCCTTTCTACTGGCCGATGATTAATAAATCAATGTGCTCTAGTAGTGTCGTTTTTAACTTCCAGATGGTGTGGTGTGTACAGCGTCGTCCATGCGGATATCGTTGGATCTATATGGGGAATTTACCGGCGTTTTCTACGTTGATGGTCACAAAAACACGGCAGGTTGTAGGATCTCCGGTGGAACGTGGTCTACTAAACTGAACTTAGAGAATACAGCTTGTGGTGGAGTCACCATATATCCGGTAAGAGTATTATCTATAAACAAGCCTACGATGTGATATAGTCAATTCCAACACAGTTATTACTCTATATATAGGGATATGATCAATCTAATTAAAATTAGCTCCACTATTACATGTGGATCTAACAGCAGCCAGTTGGAGCTCATGTCCAGCAATCAAAACCTTACTTGCAGAATCATGCCAGTGATTTAAAAATATTTATTTGAAAACATTCCGAATTATCCTGAGGGTATACGACATGTTTCATGTGAATTACGAATGTGATATAGGGTTATTATTGATATTTAATTGCAACTGACCAGTTTGGCCCAATTTGTGCTGTGTACCAATTACATACATGTAGTCTTAGATGGGTTTATAGACATATTATTATTGATGTACCAAGAGTTTACAGCATCTAAGTTTGTTTGTAACGTAGTCTCTATTACACACAAATGTCTGCCAGATGTGTGTAATGTCGTGTCCTCTGCATACATATCTACACTGACATTTTGGAAAATCATTTATAAACATAAGAAATAAAATAGGCCCAAGAATAGAGCCTTGAGGCACACCAGATACTATACCCAATTCTTTGGAGCTAATATTGTTAATTTGTATAAGCTGTTTTCTGTTGTTTAAGTATGACTTAAACCATTCAACAGTACTCGGTGACAGTCGATATACCTGAAGTTTTTGTAGCAAGATTTGGTGATCCACCAAGTCAAATGCTTTGCTCAAATCGAAAAATACAGAACCAATCATGTTTCCTTTATCTAGTTGTTCTAACCACTGGTCTATTAGTGCAGTCTGACTTGAGTGTTTGTCTCTAAATCCTGACTGAGCATTGAGCTTTTATATGCACAGGAATTTGAGAATTAAATAAAGTCGAAGACCGCAAGACCAAAACACGGACGTCAAGCATTAAATTAACACATTTAGCGATCGTAATATATTAATATCCCATAAATAAATTACGGCAACTATTTACAAACATAGTTTCATACACTATAAACATATTATTTTGAAATACAACTAAACGTAGATCGCATTGTGCATCCAAACGATCGCTAATAACAATAGTGACACAATTTCGTTTTTGTCTATAGTGCGCGACACGACAAACACTGTACTACTAAGAATTTCATTAAACAATAACTATCATAAATGGCATAGTTCCAGATATTACAGAATACAAGCAAATATTAAAATAACTACTACTAAAAGTAAAAATAAAGTTCATGTCACAGCACATAGTTAAAAAATTGTTGGGACAGCCATGACAATATACAGGGATATTCTGAGGCAAAGTCATCTCAAACACGGTCAGTACTCTCTATATACAGGGGTATTCTGTGACCGAGTCACCTCCAACACGGACAGTATCTCTATATCCTCCAACACACAAGGTACTCTCTACTAATAAGTCAATTTCCATAACGGACTGTACTATCTATATACAGGGAGGATATGATGTGATGGAGTCACCTGTAACATGTTATGTCATAGCATAGAATTTTATGTGCACATTCAGAGTAAACTATTGTAGTGAACGCTTTTCCTGGGCGCAGGTGCCGGCCTCGACCAGCTCCTCTTTCCTGGACAGGAAAAGGGTTGGGGTGGGTGGAAGAGGGGTCGCCTGCTTTGCTAAGTGCAACGGAGCACCAGCAGCCCGGCTGGACTCAGTAGCGATTGGCGGCAATTTTGGTGCTATTGAAGTTTGAATAACCTGTCAAAAAGGAAAGCAGTGCGCAATTTGTTAATAGAATTTTGGCGCATTTTTTAATAATCCGTCGAAAGAAAAAGGAAACAAAAGTGAGCTACATGTTAATTTGAACTTAGTTTGCCGAGAGTAGCTCGTCTTGGAACCTAGCCTCTTGGTGGACGTGTTGTTGGTCTCCCGTGGTTGCCCCCTAGCTTTTACCCTTAAAAATTGCTTGATTTGTTGTGGGATCATGGTTGTTGTTTTTGTTTTGTTTTTGTTTTGTTTCGGGTTCTCTCCTTGAAAGGACATGACCGGTTGGCAGGGGCAACTCATGGGAGACTCGTTTAATGGGTTGGGTAGAGGGAGTCAGTATTATTTTGTTCGACTCCCTCTGGGTTCTATGCAATTGTGTACATGGAGCCTGTGTCCTTTTGCCCCGCTCCTTATTAAGTACAAGGCGCTGAGACATTATATTGTGGTTTGGATGCATTGTTATCATTAGTCAGTGCATCCTATGTGTTGCAGTTAATATGTGTGTTGTATGGTTGTTATCACTAAATAATTGTTTAAGTTGTACCTGTTACCCTAAGTCCCTAATCATATGAAAACAAATCAACTTCACCTAAAGAAGAGAACATCCCCTTCCCTTGGGTTTAAAGAAATACAAGGATTATTAGACTTAACTTAACTAGATGTATTTGAAGGGCTTTCACCCTTATATGGGTAAGTTCTGTCAAAAAATACGCTAGACTTGACTGAAAAAGAAACTAATACTCAAAGCATCTTTATTAGGTTTAAGTCACCTCCAACACGGTTAATGCTCTCTTTGTACAGGGATGTTCTGTGGCGGAGTCACCTCCAACACGGTCAATACTCTCTTTGTACAGGGATATTCTGTGGCGGAGTCACCTCCAGTATGGTTAATGCTCTCTTTGTACAGGGATATTCTGTGGCGGAGTCACCTCCAACACGGTCAGTACTTTCTATATACAGAGATATGCTGTGATGGAGTCACATCCAACACGGTCAGTACTTTCTATATACATAGATATTTTGTGATGGAGTCACCTCCAACACGGTCAGTACTTTCTATATACAGAGATATTCTGTGAAGGAGTCACCTCCAACACGGTCAGTACTTTGTATATACATAGATATTGCCTGTCAGTACTTTCTATATACAGAGATATTCTGTGATGGAGTCACCTCCAACACGGTCAGTACTTTCTATATACAGAGATATTCTGCGATGGAGTCACATCCAACGCGGTCAGTACTTTCTATATACAGAGATATTCTGCGATGGAGTCACATCCAACACGGTCAGTACTTTCTATATACATAGATATGCTGTGATGGAGTCACATCCAACACGGTCAGTACTTTCTATATACATAGATATGCTGTGATGGAGTCACATCCAACACGGTCAGTACTTTCTATATAAAGGAATAGTCTTATTGAATACAAAGAATTTCTGTTTCCTATTATCAAAGATATGTTTAACATTATTTTAAATGCAAGCATTTTCCCTGCTGCTTGGAGTATTGCAGTTATTGTGCCGGTTTTTAAAAAGGGGAATACCGCCGATCCCAATAATTACAGGGGTATCAGTTTACTTAGTGCTATCGGTAAATTATTTACTTCTATACTTAATAAAAGACTGTTAGACTGGTCGGGGGAATTTGACAAAATCAGTGACGCCCAGTTTGGATTCCGTAGAGGTATGGGAACAACAGATGCAATTTTTAGTTTATCTTCCATTATCATAAAACCCCTTGAGATTTGGGGTTTTTTACAAGGCAAACTCTATAGAGAAGTTACACATAGAATTTTGTAAGAATATTCTAAATGTTAAAAGTTCCACTACTACTATTATGTTATATTTTGAATTAGGTAGATATCCCCTTTTGTATACTCGTAAGTACCGTATGATAAAATATTGGTTTAAATTATTGAACACAAAGAATTGTATCTTGTACTCTGCATATATGGAACTTAGATCAAAATGTGATACAGGTAATAACTGGGCAAGACAAATAAGGCAAATATTGTGTTCATTAGGTTTATATGAACTGTGGTGTAACCAAGAAGCATTAAACTGTAATTTTCATTTGTCGTTAATAAAACAGAGAATTATGGACCAGTGTAAGCAAGATCTTAATGGGCTCCTGGACACGTCTATCAAATGTTCATATTTGTATAAATATTTAGTACAAGAGCTTATTTTACAAAATTACCTGATGAAACCTATTCCAAGTCTATACAAAAAATGCATTACAAAGATAATATTATCATCACATAGTTTAGCTATTGAAGTTGGTCGCTATCATAACATAAGTAGATCTAAACGATTGTGTGTCCTGTGTAAAATAGGTGAAATTGAGGACGATTTTCATGTGACATTATGTTGTCCCTTTTTCAGTGATTATAGAATTTTATATATCAAGAAATATTATAGAATCCATCCATCTATGTTTAAATTGATAGAATTACTATCAACTAACAATGTTAATGATTTATGTAAATTAGGGAAATATCTGTTCAAAATGTTTAAAAGACGAGAATCGATAGTTAAATAGTCTGTATACAGAGTTCTATACAAAAGCATTTATATTCTCCGTGTCCTTTTCTTGCCAACACCTTCCATTGTGTCATTGTTGTATATGCATTTGTATGTATAACTGATGAACTGTAAATGTTCAAGGTTAATAAATGAATTGAACTGAACACGGTTAATGCTCTCTTTGTACAGGGATATTCTGTGGCGGAGTCACCTCCAACACCGTTAATACTCTCTTTTTACAGGGATATTCTGTGACGGAGTCACCTCCAACACCGTTAATATTCTCTTTGTACAGGGATATTCTGTGGCGGAGTCACCTCCAACACCGTTAATACTCTCTTTGTACAGGGATATTCTGTGACTGAGTCACCTCCAACACTGTTAATATTCTCTTTGTACAGGGATTTTCTGTGACGGAGTCACCTCCAACATGGTTAATACTCTCTTTGTACAGGGATATTCTGTGACGGAGTCACCTCCAACACGGTTAATACTCTCTTTGTACAGGGATATTCGGTGGCGGAGTCACCTCCAACACGGTTAATACTCTCTTTGTACAGGGATAGCCTGTCTAAGACGACCACACGTGCTGTGTAAATACCCTTAAATGTTGTGGAACAGTATATTTTTTATGGTTTGTTCCTGAGGTGACTAAATGTGTCCGTAAATGAGGTCAGTTTTTAATGATAGGACACCGGTGCCCGTTATCGATCTTTGATCATACAGTACAACGAGAAATACATCACCAACGTAGACAGCATGTTGACAGTCACGTGTCTAAATGAAGCAGGCACAGTTGACGTCACACAGACTTTCACCAGCCAAAGCCAGGATGGGTGAGTGGCGTAGTAATGTTTTTATGACTCGTAATATATCTAAAGCTGTTTGAAGCGATGTCGTTCTAGGATCGACCCCCTGTCATTTGCCCGTTAGGCAATTTCCCATTCCAGCCAGTGCATCACGACTGGTGTGACAAAGGCCGTGGTATGTGCCGTGGGATCCTGCATATAAAGTATACATTGCTACTAATGGGAAAATGTAGCGTGTTTCCTCTCTAAGACTGTCCAAACGTTTGACATCCAATAGACGATGATCAATAAAGGAATGTGCTCTAGTGGTGTCGTTAAACAAAACAAACAAATATATCTTTAGCTTTAATATTTTTATGAGTGTAATGTGTTGATTAACATTTAGTAGGAAATTAAACTTACGGTAATATTTATAAACATCAAAACAAAATACAATGTTTACGTTGGATCTTTTTATGTGGTAAAATAAGCCATTTCCAGGAATTTGGGCATCCATATTAGATTTATGCAAAATGAAGAAAGTGCCAATGTAAAATATTACATCTTGTAAAGGGATCAGCTTGCTTAAGAAATACATTTTAAACTTTACAAGCACCTAACTACTCAGCTTCGTACACGCTATATGGACAAAAGGATTGTTTGACAGCCACATTGAATATTTACAAATTGGGGCGGCGGGGGGGGGGGGGGGGGCATAGCCCAGTCGTAAAGCGTTATCTTGATGCGCGGTAGGTTTGGGATCGATCCTCTTCGGTGGGCCACTTGAGCTAGTTCTCGTTCCAGCCAGTGCACCACGACTTGTATATCAAATGCCGTGGTATGCGCTATCCTGTCTGTGGGATGCTGCATATAAAAGATCCCTTGCTACTAATGGAAAAACAATGTAGCGGGTTTCCTCTCTATGACTGGTCAAAATGACCATATGCTAGAAATCCAATAGCCGATGATTAATAAATCAATGTGCTCTAGTGGTGTCGTTAAACAAAACAAACTTTGCAAATTAGACATATTTCCTCAAGGTGTATAATATTATGGTGCATTTATAACATGTTGTTCTAGAGACCTCTCCAAAATGCGGTGTGGGGAAACAAACTGTCTGGCTCCAAACTGTCTAGACTACGTGGTGTTCTCCGCAATGGCCTTTTCACCAGTTGTAGAGCAGGTCGACTAGCATTAGTCTGGGGAAATGACGTACAGGCAACGATTCTTCCTGAATACGAATCTACCCTGTTGGTGCAGTGCAGGCTGTTAAAATGAGAAGCGTCGTAGCATTCAATCAGTCCCATACCAGGCAGCATTCATCGCCAGCAGAAAAACTCTGTCACTTTTATCTTTGCCGTATTTCTTTGTATTGTTTTGTTCCAGAAACTTAAAAGGACCGGATATCAACAATACGGTTGACATCGACTCATCTGCTGTAGACTTTGAGATCAAGCTGAGGAATGGCAACTCTGTCAGCAGCTCCTCCCCGGTGCCATTAGATGAACAACTCACCTTCGAGTTTGCTGGTAAATAGACAGAGGCTATTTCATGTTTGTGTGTGGGTTTTTTTTTCCGAATACAAATTTTATGTCAACGAGCGATGTGTAAATCGTATACATCTTTCATAATTGTTTGACAATATCTTTCACTTTTAGTTTTCGTTTATCCTGTCGAAATCTCGTAACGTCATGATACATTTCTTCTGATGAAACTTTTCCCAGAGAATGTACTTGACCCTAGACTTTGTAAAAGGAATTTGAATAGAAATTATCTTTATTTAATTAGTAATTTAACATTGTTTTAATAATACTGCTGTGCAAACATACCTGACAAAGCAATCCTCTCAAAAATCTCACAGAAGCAAAACGAATCGAACGTCATGTTTAATTTTAACTGAGGACATTGTGTCACCATTATTTAGCTTTATATTCAATTAATTTTAGATATTTTATCGTAAATGCATTTCATTATCATATCTTTTTTGTATAGGTATAATTGTTTAAATTACATTTTTTTCTTTTTCAAATACGATCGGATGCATCGGTAATCATAAAACTTAAACACCAAGAAGAAGCACTGACCTCAATAATCAAAACAGAATATTTTACAAGGGAGATAATTTAATCATGAGCTTGTTAAAAAAAAAAGTAAATACAATTTCTATATTTTCCTTGTTAATAAAATAAAGTGAAAATGTTACTTTTCACTGAATATCACTTTTATGATTTCTGTAGATCTATATATTTCATTGCTATGTATATAATAGAGAATAACTAGTTAATGACGTAGAATATCGGCTTTATCCTATGAAGGTAAGAATGGGTAATTCCGCGAGGCTTGTCGAGCGAAATTTCCACTTCGGCTTGAACAGGATAAAGCCGATATCCTGCGTCATTAACTAGTTGGAATTGTTATCCTGCACTCCATAAAAATTAAGGAGAAATTTCTTTTATTTCAGCTACATTGTACAGTGACCTGGACGTCAAATCTGCTAGTACACGTTTATAACTTTGCTTTAATCGTTCATCATAATCGGCCAATAAAAACAGTGGTTGCAGGATAAAACACAGTAATGACTCGAATTGTTTCACAAATCACAATTGGGTTTGTTGGTAAAACGCAATCACGAATTCAGTTGTTTGGCAGCTCACCCGTGAGTTTGTTGGTAAAACGCAATAACGAGGTCAATTGTTTGACAGATCACCCGTGAGTTTGTTGGTAAAACGCAATTACGAGGTCAATTGTTTGACAGCTCACCCGTGTGTTCGTTGGTAAAATGCAATAACAAACTAAACTGCTTGACAGCGTAGCTTTGAGTTTGTCGGTTAAACGAAATAACGAACACAATTATTTGACAGCTCACATATGAGTTTGTTTGTAAAACGAAATAACGAACTCAATTTTTTGACAGAAGGCGCGATCAATTTGGGTAATTTTCAAACAAGCTGATTTTGTGAAAAAAATGTAATACATAAACCTTTATTCAAATGAAGGTTTTTGTAAGGTTTAATGAGCAAAGTTTCCATAAATATATGTATGATATCCGCCAACTCCCGCTTTGGCGTGGTTTGTATGGGTGTGAACATTGTCACAAATACACCTAAAATCATGCATTTTGGGCACATAATGTTGCAAGTAACACAAACATTTAACTAAACATATTTTAAATGAGTACTTTTTTTATAATTATGACGTTAGTTGTAATTTTCTTTAAACTAAAAATACCTGTATCTTTCTTTATTTTTAAACCGCAGATAGACATTTAGGATGCCATGGGCTGGCATTCATAAATCTCAGCTGATGATTCACAAATAACTGTGATCGTCTACCAGTAGGCATATAACCCACACGATAATGTTGTATTTATCATAGAATATAGTCTGACTTAGAAATGATTGGACTGCAGGTAGTAATTAATGGTGCTGTGCAGCCTTTACAGTTTTCGTTTTGGTTTAAGTATGAACAATTAACAGTACCATATAACTTTCATTCTTTATTTACTTTAAGCTACGGCAGAGTTTGCTGGAATCAGAGTGGCACGGCATCTAACGGTCAATCGGGTTCGGATCAGGAGACTTTGAAGCTCATTGAAGACAGGTTGCTAACAATATTATTATTAGTAGTATTCATATATTGAATATTCTAGCAAAAGAATTCACAGCATTTCTATGTAAAATTTAATTCTAGTCGACATATAGATG
The DNA here is from genome assembly GCF_016097555.1 of Gigantopelta aegis. Taxonomy (NCBI): domain Eukaryota; kingdom Metazoa; phylum Mollusca; class Gastropoda; order Neomphalida; family Peltospiridae; genus Gigantopelta; species Gigantopelta aegis. Next base: position 31,284,598 of record NC_054711.1, read on the forward strand.
TAGTGGAGGGACGTAGCCCAGTGGTAAAGCACTCGCCTAATGCACAGTCGGTGTGGGATTGACCTCCGTTGGTGGGCCCATTGGGGTATTTTTCGTTCCAGCCAGTGCATCACGACTGGTATATCAAAAGCCGTGGTATGTGCTATCCTGTATGTTGGTTGGTGCATACAAAATATCCATGGCTACTATTGCAAAAACGTAGCAGGTTTTCTCTGTAAGACTATATGTAAAAATTACCATATGTTTCAAATCCAATAGCCGATGATTAATGAATCAATATCCTCTAGTGGTTTTGTTAAACAAACAAACTTTAATAAAAACAGTTTTACAAATGGTTATTGTCTGTTCAGCTGCCGGTCGTCGGAAGTGGGCAAACTTATGAAGCAGGATCTCACTAAAGAAACTGACACAAAATCCAAATTCGAGCTGCAGCCGTTCATCTTCAACAACAACCACGTCATCTCTATCACCTGCACCGTCAAAGTGTGTCCCGCAGGAAAGGCCTCGCAGTGCCAAGCGGTACGTGTTCACGTTTTACACACTTTTCAAATTTGATTTTGTTTACTATTTGCCGTTGTTCGTTTACGAGAACAGCCGATTGTGACAAGACATATTCTTAGAACTTGAATAGCTGATTGTGACAAGACATATTCTTAGTATGAGAATAACCGATTGTGACAAGACATATTCTTAGTACGACAATAGCCGATTGTGACAAGACATATTCATAGTACAACAATAGCCAATTGTGACAAGACATATTCTTAGTACGAGAACAGCCGATTGTGACAAGACATATTCTTAGTATGAGAACAGCCGATTGTGACAAGACATATTCTTAGTACGAATATAGCCGATTGTGACAAGACATATTCTTAGAACTTGAATAGACGATTGTGACAAGACATATTCTTAGAACTTGAATAGACGATTATGACAAGACATATTCTTAGAACTTGAATAGACGATTATGACAAGACATATTCTGAGTACGAGAACAGCTGATTGTGACAAGACATATTCTTAGAACGTGAATAGCCGATTGTGACAAGACATATTCTTAGAACTTGAATAGACGATTGTGACAAGACATATTCTTAGAACTTGAATAGACGATTATGACAAGACATATTCTGAGTACGAGAACAGCTGATTGTGACAAGACATATTCTTAGAACGTGAATAGCCGATTGTGACAAGACATATTCTTAGAACTTGAATAGACGATTATGACAAGACATATTCTTAGAACTTGAATAGACGATTATGACAAGACATATTCTTAGAACTTGAATAGACGATTGTGACAAGACATATTCTTAGAACTTGAATAGACGATTATGACAAGACATATTCTTAGAACTTGAATAGACGATTATGACAAGACATATTCTTAGAACTTGAATAGACGATTGTGACAAGACATATTCTTAGAACTTGAATAGACGATTATGACAAGACATATTCTGAGTACGAGAACAGCCGATTGTGACAAGACATATTCTTAGAACTTGAATAGCCGATTGTGACAAGACATATTCTTAGAACTTGAATAGACGATTATGACAAGACATATTCTTAGTACGAGAACAGCTGATTGTGACAAGACATATTCTTAGAACTTGAATAGACGATTATGACAAGACATATTCTTAGAACTTGAATAGACGATTATGACAAGACATATTCTTAGAACTTGAATAGACGATTGTGACAAGACATATTCTTAGAACTTGAATAGACGATTATGACAAGACATATTCTTAGTACGAGAACAGCCGATTGTGACAAGACATATTCTTAGAACTTGAATAGACGATTATGACAAGACATATTCTTAGAACTTGAATAGACGATTATGACAAGACATATTCTTAGTACGAGAACAGCCGATTGTGACAAGACATATTCTTAGAACTTGAATAGACGATTATGACAAGACATATTCTTAGAACTTGAATAGACGATTATGACAAGACATATTCTTAGAACTTGAATAGACGATTATGACAAGACATATTCTTAGTACGAGAACAGCCGATTGTGACAAGACATATTCTTAGAACTTGAATAGACGATTATGACAAGACATATTCTTAGAACTTGAATAGACGATTATGACAAGACATATTCTTAGTACGAGAACAGCCGATTGTGACAAGACATATTCTTAGAACTTGAATAGACGATTATGACAAGACATATTCTTAGAACTTGAATAGACGATTATGACAAGACATATTCTTAGTACGAGAACAGCTGATTGTGACAAGACATATTCTTAGAACTTGAATAGACGATTATGACAAGACATATTCTTAGAACTTGAATAGACGATTATGACAAGACATATTCTTAGAACTTGAATAGACGATTATGACAAGACATATTCTTAGAACTTGAATAGACGATTATGACAAGACATATTCTTAGTACGAGAACAGCCGATTGTGACAAGACATATTCTTAGAACTTGAATAGCCGATTGTGACAAGACATATTCTTAGAACTTGAATAGACGATTGTGACAAGACATATTCTTAGAACTTGAATAGACGATTATGACAAGACATATTCTTAGAACTTGAATAGACGATTGTGACAAGACATATTCTTAGAACTTGAATAGACGATTATGACAAGACATATTCTGAGTACGACAACAGCTGATTGTGACAAGACATATTCTTAGAACTTGAATAGACGATTATGACAAGACATATTCTTAGTACGAGAACAGCCGATTGTGACAAGACATATTCTTAGAACTTGAATAGCCGATTGTGACAAGACATATTCTTAGAACGACAATAGCCGATTGTGACAAGACATATTCTTAGTATGAGAATAGCCGATTATGACAAGACATATTCTTAGTACGACAATAGCCGATTGTGACAAGAAAACATGATATCATTGGCTGATTTGCAATCAGCTGTTCATGTACATATTGTGTGGTGACGGCTCGGGCATTATTAAAGAACAAACGTAAAACAAAATCCAGTGTCAAACGTCTGTTACAAAGGTGTCTCAACTATTTGTTATTTACTCCAGGCAAATTGGGAACATAATGGAATTAAGAGTATTGTCATAATTTAGTCAGGAATTCCATCATAATGTAGTCTAGATTACTAGATTAAGACGGTGTACAGAGGGTCTGTTTCGGTGGTCGAACCCTCCCTTTGATCAAGCAAAAGTTCTCTTTTATTCAATGCTTTTTCCGGGCACTGGCGTAGGAAGAGGGTTGATGATGGGGTAAGGAGGGGACATGTGCCCCCCACTTTGTAGCAGCAGCGATGGTTTATATATATTTATACATGTATAATATAGATATAGATATAGATATATACTCTTCAAAAAAAGAAACGCAAAAGGGTACAAATGGGTTATAACTCCGATTTTATGTTTCCTACCGGTTCATGCTTTGTGAATATAAGGTCATTGCATGTCCCAAACACATTCCCACGGTTACATTCGATAAAACGCAGCTACTGTACAATAAAGTTCCAAAATGTGAATATTCGCAAAAACGCAGCCACGTGCAAACCATGTCACCACTGCACGTGCGTTGTCTGCACGTGCAACATGAACACCGACAGTATAAAAGTGCAGGGTGTTCGCTTGCCTGGCCTCTGTATCTGGCCGACAGTTGACAATCCAGGACATGCCACGTCTCAGTGAACCGCAGAGAAACAATGCCATCGGCCGAATAGACGCAGGCGAATCCAGAACGGCCGTTGCCAGGGCATTCCATGTGTCCCCAAGCACCATCTCCAGACTGTGGGACCGTTACCAGCAACATGGATCAACACGTGACCTCCCTAGATCCGGTCGACCACGGGTCACTACCCCCGGGCAGGACCGCTACATCCGGGTACGCCACCTTCGGGAACGATTGACTACTGCCACCTCCACAGCCGCAGCAATACCAGGTTTGCGCAGGATATCCGACCAGACCGTACGGAACCGCCTACGTGAGGTAGGAATTCGTGCCAGACGTCCAGTTCGAGGTGTCATCTTAACACCACAACACCGTCGACTCCGACTGCAGTGGTGCCAGATTCATCGACAATGGCCTCAACTGCGATGGAGACAGGTGTGGTTCAGTGACGAGTCCCGATTTCTGCTCCGACGTCATGATGGAAGATGTCGCGTGTATAGGCGTCGTGGTGAACGTTATGCGGCAAACTGCGTGCAGGAAGTGGACAGATTCGGCGGGGGTAGTGTCATGGTGTGGGCAGCCATCTCACACACTGGCAGAACTGACCCGGTCCACGTGCAGGGCAACCTGAATGCACAGGGCTACATTGACCAGATCCTCCGGCCACACATCGTTCCAGTTATGGCCAACGCCAACGCAGTGTTCCAACATGACAACGCCAGGCCTCACACAGCACGTCTCACAACGGCTTTCCTACAGAACAACAACATTAATGTCCTTCCTTGGCCATCGATATCACCGGATTTGAACCCAAATGAGCATCTATGGGACGAGTTGGACCGACGCCTCCGACAGCGACAACCACAGCCCCAGACCCTGCCCGAGCTGGCAGCAGCCTTGCAGGCCGAGTGGGCCATCATCCCCCGGGACGTCATCCGTACTCTGGTTGCTTCAATGGGCAGGCGGTGCCAGGCAGTTGTCAACACACGCGGAGGCCACACCCGGTATTGACTCCAGATGACCTTGACCTTGGTGGTGTGTCCTATCACTTACTCACAGTGGACTAGAGTGAATTGTGAACAATCCTGCAACATTTGGTAATTATCGGACTCACCATTCAATAATTAAATCAATTCTCCAAATGTTACGACAATGTGGTTTTGCGTTTCTTCTTTTGAAGAGTATATATAGATATATATAGATAGATAATAGATATGTATGTATTGATGTATGAATATCAATATATTGTATGTATGTCAATGTTGACTGTTACATATATATATATATATATATATATATATATATATTAACGCACTGGCACAGGGGATAATTAAATCCTTTCTGGCCTTACAAATTGTCCCATGCCTGTGGCACCGAATCGCCCGCAGATTGCAAGACTAACCACGATGCTATCTGAGCTATTGAGACATCCATAAAAAGGATGCTCTTTAACTCAACTACATGCATGGGGCCTACAATCTACGCGGTCGATCTCGCTTACGTGCATGAAACAATGGGCAGACCTTGTACTGGCTAGTATGTATTGATGTATGAATATTTATATATTGTACGTATGTCGAGGTTAACTGTTACATACATAGATATTAACGCACTGGCGCAGGGGATAGTTAAATCCTTTCTGGCCTCACAAATTTTCCCATGCAGTTGCTGGGACTCGAGCCTGTGGCACCGAATCGCCCGCAAATTGCAAGACTAGCCATGTATATATGTATGTATGTATGTATGTACGCATGCATGTATGTGTTTATTACCTTTTAGATAAATTTCATGTGTTTTGATTGGTCAATAGCCAATGCATACCAAATGAAAATACAGGATTTGCCGGAAAATAAGAATTTGCCGGGGTGTACAAAATGTCACGTGACTTGCTCGACTGGTTGTACGAAAATACAAACTGCTGACGAAACCTACGAAATTTTCTCCAACACGCCTCACTGATTAAATTTCTTAAAAGGCTTGAATTCATTATTAATGGGAATACCACAATTCGGTAAATTTAATTTTTACTGTTTATTTGAAGATTACTTGAGCACGTTTGGCCAAAAATGTGCTGGATTGTAATTTTTCGCGTATTAAAATCTAATGCTAGAATATAGCATGGCGTAATCAGTTACTGTGTTAGAACTTGGGCTATTTATCACGAACATATTTTAAGTAATAACTTGACATGCTTTTTGTACAGGTTCTACAAGTTAGTACAACACGACAAAGATTTGTTTTGGCTACGGGTGTTCGATTTTGTTTTCTCGATACGATTACAACATAATCATAAACGTTTAAAACACGCAAGATAATAAGGCGTGAGTTGTCTCTCTTTGCGAAACAGGCTTCGAAATATTTTCAGGGTAAAATCACCCGGAATCCTTCTTAACACTCTTAATATCCAAACAGCTAACAAAAACAAAAAAACCCAATCCCAACCCAGTAATACCTTGCGTAGTTATTTGTTAAAGGGACATTCCCGAGTTTCATGCATTTTAAGATGTTTCCGACTAATAAATTATATTTTCTTGTTTAGAATATCAGTGTCTGCATATTCAATGTGTTTCTGGTCGTTTTAATATTTGTAAGAAGACAAAACTGGATTTTGTCTTCAAATAATTTCATACGTACGAAAAAAATATTCTTCTTTTGGAAATAAAATGAAATTTAACCTAGTACAAATATTAGAACGATCAGAAACGCGTTTAATATACAGCCACTAATATTTTATGCAGAAAAATATATTTGATATATAATTACAGTCATCAAAAAGTCTCTGTTAGTCGATAACATCTTAAAAATTGCAGCAAAATCAGGAATGTCCCTTCGACAAAAAAATCCAATGATATATTTTCGGGAATTTGATGTTATGTTATCTTATTAAACTCAAACTCAAAACGTGTGTGCATTTTGGTTAATAGGTTGAGTGTTAGTGTAGTTCTTTTTAACTTATAAAAACAGATCTAAAATGTAATAAATTCGTTACGCTGGTTTTTGACAGGGCGTACGGGATTGTACAATCCCGACGCCCTGTCAAAAAACTGCGAAACTAATATTGTGTGTGTGGGTAGTAATATTACAGGTAGTAATTTTCCTGTTACGGTAGTATGAGCGAAGACATCATCAATATATACACTTGGTCACATAATTCGGTATAATCAACAAACTTTTGTTACAAAAGTAATCAAATTAGCTTTTTTCCCTCATAATTTGAAAAATAATAACATATTAAAAATACAAAATGTAATTATTTCAACTAAGGTTGGAAGAGATTCACTTCAGAATGTGGGTATCACCTTATAAATCCGTTTTTTTTTTTTTTTTTTTTCTTTTGTTTGTTTATTTCGTTTTCTTTCTTTTTTCTTTTTCTTTTCCTTTTTTTTTTTTTTTTTTTTTCCTTTTTCCCCCCTATTTTTGATCCGGGGGGGGCAATTTGGTTTGTTTTTGGTTATTCTATTGAGGGGGTTTGATTTTTTTTTTTTTTTTTTTTTTTTTTTTTGTTGTCCCTCCTCCTAATGCGATAAATTATATAACCAACTTTCTACAGAAATTAGTTATTTGCGCGTAACGGTAACGATGTTTTGTTGTAGCCTGACTGCCAATCTGTTGGACGGAAACGAAGATCGGCTGAAATCGCCAATGAAAGCGTCAGAAAGACGTTCACTATTCTCATCCCAGAACTCGAGCCTACAAGTGAGTAGTTTCTTTTAGAATGTCCCTCCAAAACCACAATATGATCCGGTTATATTGGCAAGTGAGTAGTTTCTTTTAGAATGTCCCTCCAAAACCACAATATGATCCGGCTATATTGGCAAGTGAGTAGTTTCTTTTAGAATGTCCCTCCAAAACCACAATATGATCCGGCTATATTGGCAAGTGAGTAGTTTCTTTTAGAATGTCCCTCCAAAACCACAATATGATCCGGCTATATTGGCAAGTGAGTAGTTTCTTTTAGAATGTCCCTCCAAAACCACAATATGATCCGGCTATATTGGCAAGTGAGTAGTTTCTTTTAGAATGTCCCTCCAAAACCACAATATGATCCGGCTATATTGGCAAGTGAGTAGTTTCTTTTAGAATGTCCCTCCAAAACCACAATATGATCCGGCTATATTGGCAAGTGAGTAGTTTCTTTTAGAATGTCCCTCCAAAACCACAATATGATCCGGCTATATTGGCAAGTGAGTAGTTTCTTTTAGAATGTCCCTCCAAAACCACAATATGATCCGGCTATATTGGCAAGTGAGTAGTTTCTTTTAGAATGTCCCTCCAAAACCACAATATGATCCGGCTATATTGGCAAGTGAGTAGTTTCTTTTAGAATGTCCCTCCAAAACCACAATATGATCCGGCTATATTGGCAAGTGAGTAGTTTCTTTTAGAATGTCCCTCCAAAACCACAATATGATCCGGCTATATTGGCAAGTGAGTAGTTTCTTTTAGAATGTCCCTCCAAAACCACAATATGATCCGGCTATATTGGCAAGTGAGTAGTTTCTTTTAGAATGTCCCTCCAAAACCACAATATGATCCGGCTATATTGGCAAGTGAGTAGTTTCTTTTAGAATGTCCCTCCAAAACCACAATATGATCCGGCTATATTGGCAAGTGAGTAGTTTCTTTTAGAATGTCCCTCCAAAACCACAATATGATCCGGCTATATTGGCAAGTGAGTAGTTTCTTTTAGAATGTCCCTCCAAAACCACAATATGATCCGGCTATATTGGCAAGTGAGTAGTTTCTTTTAGAATGTCCCTCCAAAACCACAATATGATCCGGCTATATTGGCAAGTGAGTAGTTTCTTTTAGAATGTCCCTCCAAAACCACAATATGATCCGGCTATATTGGCAAGTGAGTAGTTTCTTTTAGAATGTCCCTCCAAAACCACAATATGATCCGGCTATATTGGCAAGTGAGTAGTTTCTTTTAGAATGTCCCTCCAAAACCACAATATGATCCGGCTATATTGGCAAGTGAGTAGTTTCTTTTAGAATGTCCCTCCAAAACCACAATATGATCCGGCTATATTGGCAAGTGAGTAGTTTCTTTTAGAATGTCCCTCCAAAACCACAATATGATCCGGCTATATTGGCAAGTGAGTAGTTTCTTTTAGAATGTCCCTCCAAAACCACAATATGATCCGGCTATATTGGCAAGTGAGTAGTTTCTTTTAGAATGTCCCTCCAAAACCACAATATGATCCGGCTATATTGGCAAGTGAGTAGTTTCTTTTAGAATGTCCCTCCAAAACCACAATATGATCCGGCTATATTGGCAAGTGAGTAGTTTCTTTTAGAATGTCCCTCCAAAACCACAATATGATCCGGCTATATTGGCAAGTGAGTAGTTTCTTTTAGAATGTCCCTCCAAAACCACAATATGATCCGGCTATATTGGCAAGTGAGTAGTTTCTTTTAGAATGTCCCTCCAAAACCACAATATGATCCGGCTATATTGGCAAGTGAGTAGTTTCTTTTAGAATGTCCCTCCAAAACCACAATATGATCCGGCTATATTGGCAAGTGAGTAGTTTCTTTTAGAATGTCCCTCCAAAACCACAATATGATCCGGCTATATTGGCAAGTGAGTAGTTTCTTTTAGAATGTCCCTCCAAAACCACAATATGATCCGGCTATATTGGCAAGTGAGTAGTTTCTTTTAGAATGTCCCTCCAAAACCACAATATGATCCGGCTATATTGGCAAGTGAGTAGTTTCTTTTAGAATGTCCCTCCAAAACCACAATATGATCCGGCTATATTGGCAAGTGAGTAGTTTCTTTTAGAATGTCCCTCCAAAACCACAATATGATCCGGCTATATTGGCAAGTGAGTAGTTTCTTTTAGAATGTCCCTCCAAAACCACAATATGATCCGGCTATATTGGCAAGTGAGTAGTTTCTTTTAGAATGTCCCTCCAAAACCACAATATGATCCGGCTATATTGGCAAGTGAGTAGTTTCTTTTAGAATGTCCCTCCAAAACCACAATATGATCCGGCTATATTGGCAAGTGAGTAGTTTCTTTTAGAATGTCCCTCCAAAACCACAATATGATCCGGCTATATTGGCAAGTGAGTAGTTTCTTTTAGAATGTCCCTCCAAAACCACAATATGATCCGGCTATATTGGCAAGTGAGTAGTTTCTTTTAGAATGTCCCTCCAAAACCACAATATGATCCGGCTATATTGGCAAGTGAGTAGTTTCTTTTAGAATGTCCCTCCAAAACCACAATATGATCCGGCTATATTGGCAAGTGAGTAGTTTCTTTTAGAATGTCCCTCCAAAACCACAATATGATCCGGCTATATTGGCAAGTGAGTAGTTTCTTTTAGAATGTCCCTCCAAAACCACAATATGATCCGGCTATATTGGCAAGTGAGTAGTTTCTTTTAGAATGTCCCTCCAAAACCACAATATGATCCGGCTATATTGGCAAGTGAGTAGTTTCTTCTTTTAGAATGTCCCTCCAAAACCACAATATGATCCGGCTATATTGGCAAGTGAGTAGTTTCTTTTAGAATGTCCCTCCAAAACCACAATATGATCCGGCTATATTGGCAAGTGAGTAGTTTCTTTTAGAATGTCCCTCCAAAACCACAATATGATCCGGCTATATTGGCAAGTGAGTAGTTTCTTTTAGAATGTCCCTCCAAAACCACAATATGATCCGGCTATATTGGCAAGTGAGTAGTTTCTTTTAGAATGTCCCTCCAAAACCACAATATGATCCGGCTATATTGGCAAGTGAGTAGTTTCTTTTAGAATGTCCCTCCAAAACCACAATATGATCCGGCTATATTGGCAAGTGAGTAGTTTCTTTTAGAATGTCCCTCCAAAACCACAATATGATCCGGCTATATTGGCAAGTGAGTAGTTTCTTTTAGAATGTCCCTCCAAAACCACAATATGATCCGGCTATATTGGCAAGTGAGTAGTTTCTTTTAGAATGTCCCTCCAAAACCACAATATGATCCGGCTATATTGGCAAGTGAGTAGTTTCTTTTAGAATGTCCCTCCAAAACCACAATATGATCCGGCTATATTGGCAAGTGAGTAGTTTCTTTTAGAATGTCCCTCCAAAACCACAATATGATCCGGCTATATTGGCAAGTGAGTAGTTTCTTTTAGAATGTCCCTCCAAAACCACAATATGATCCGGCTATATTGGCAAGTGAGTAGTTTCTTTTAGAATGTCCCTCCAAAACCACAATATGATCCGGCTATATTGGCAAGTGAGTAGTTTCTTTTAGAATGTCCCTCCAAAACCACAATATGATCCGGCTATATTGGCAAGTGAGTAGTTTCTTTTAGAATGTCCCTCCAAAACCACAATATGATCCGGCTATATTGGCAAGTGAGTAGTTTCTTTTAGAATGTCCCTCCAAAACCACAATATGATCCGGCTATATTGGCAAGTGAGTAGTTTCTTTTAGAATGTCCCTCCAAAACCACAATATGATCCGGCTATATTGGCAAGTGAGTAGTTTCTTTTAGAATGTCCCTCCAAAACCACAATATGATCCGGCTATATTGGCAAGTGAGTAGTTTCTTTTAGAATGTCCCTCCAAAACCACAATATGATCCGGCTATATTGGCAAGTGAGTAGTTTCTTTTAGAATGTCCCTCCAAAACCACAATATGATCCGGCTATATTGGCAAGTGAGTAGTTTCTTTTAGAATGTCCCTCCAAAACCACAATATGATCCGGCTATATTGGCAAGTGAGTAGTTTCTTTTAGAATGTCCCTCCAAAACCACAATATGATCCGGCTATATTGGCAAGTGAGTAGTTTCTTTTAGAATGTCCCTCCAAAACCACAATATGATCCGGCTATATTGGCAAGTGAGTAGTTTCTTTTAGAATGTCCCTCCAAAACCACAATATGATCCGGCTATATTGGCAAGTGAGTAGTTTCTTTTAGAATGTCCCTCCAAAACCACAATATGATCCGGCTATATTGGCAAGTGAGTAGTTTCTTTTAGAATGTCCCTCCAAAACCACAATATGATCCGGCTATATTGGCAAGTGAGTAGTTTCTTTTAGAATGTCCCTCCAAAACCACAATATGATCCGGCTATATTGGCAAGTGAGTAGTTTCTTTTAGAATGTCCCTCCAAAACCACAATATGATCCGGCTATATTGGCAAGTGAGTAGTTTCTTTTAGAATGTCCCTCCAAAACCACAATATGATCCGGCTATATTGGCAAGTGAGTAGTTTCTTTTAGAATGTCCCTCCAAAACCACAATATGATCCGGCTATATTGGCAAGTGAGTAGTTTCTTTTAGAATGTCCCTCCAAAACCACAATATGATCCGGCTATATTGGCAAGTGAGTAGTTTCTTTTAGAATGTCCCTCCAAAACCACAATATGATCCGGCTATATTGGCAAGTGAGTAGTTTCTTTTAGAATGTCCCTCCAAAACCACAATATGATCCGGCTATATTGGCAAGTGAGTAGTTTCTTTTAGAATGTCCCTCCAAAACCACAATATGATCCGGCTATATTGGCAAGTGAGTAGTTTCTTTTAGAATGTCCCTCCAAAACCACAATATGATCCGGCTATATTGGCAAGTGAGTAGTTTCTTTTAGAATGTCCCTCCAAAACCACAATATGATCCGGCTATATTGGCAAGTGAGTAGTTTCTTTTAGAATGTCCCTCCAAAACCACAATATGATCCGGCTATATTGGCAAGTGAGTAGTTTCTTTTAGAATGTCCCTCCAAAACCACAATATGATCCGGCTATATTGGCAAGTGAGTAGTTTCTTTTAGAATGTCCCTCCAAAACCACAATATGATCCGGCTATATTGGCAAGTGAGTAGTTTCTTTTAGAATGTCCCTCCAAAACCACAATATGATCCGGCTATATTGGCAAGTGAGTAGTTTCTTTTAGAATGTCCCTCCAAAACCACAATATGATCCGGCTATATTGGCAAGTGAGTAGTTTCTTTTAGAATGTCCCTCCAAAACCACAATATGATCCGGCTATATTGGCAAGTGAGTAGTTTCTTTTAGAATGTCCCTCCAAAACCACAATATGATCCGGCTATATTGGCAAGTGAGTAGTTTCTTTTAGAATGTCCCTCCAAAACCACAATATGATCCGGCTATATTGGCAAGTGAGTAGTTTCTTTTAGAATGTCCCTCCAAAACCACAATATGATCCGGCTATATTGGCAAGTGAGTAGTTTCTTTTAGAATGTCCCTCCAAAACCACAATATGATCCGGCTATATTGGCAAGTGAGTAGTTTCTTTTAGAATGTCCCTCCAAAACCACAATATGATCCGGCTATATTGGCAAGTGAGTAGTTTCTTTTAGAATGTCCCTCCAAAACCACAATATGATCCGGCTATATTGGCAAGTGAGTAGTTTCTTTTAGAATGTCCCTCCAAAACCACAATATGATCCGGCTATATTGGCAAGTGAGTAGTTTCTTTTAGAATGTCCCTCCAAAACCACAATATGATCCGGCTATATTGGCAAGTGAGTAGTTTCTTTTAGAATGTCCCTCCAAAACCACAATATGATCCGGCTATATTGGCAAGTGAGTAGTTTCTTTTAGAATGTCCCTCCAAAACCACAATATGATCCGGCTATATTGGCAAGTGAGTAGTTTCTTTTAGAATGTCCCTCCAAAACCACAATATGATCCGGCTATATTGGCAAGTGAGTAGTTTCTTTTAGAATGTCCCTCCAAAACCACAATATGATCCGGCTATATTGGCAAGTGAGTAGTTTCTTTTAGAATGTCCCTCCAAAACCACAATATGATCCGGCTATATTGGCAAGTGAGTAGTTTCTTTTAGAATGTCCCTCCAAAACCACAATATGATCCGGCTATATTGGCAAGTGAGTAGTTTCTTTTAGAATGTCCCTCCAAAACCACAATATGATCCGGCTATATTGGCAAGTGAGTAGTTTCTTTTAGAATGTCCCTCCAAAACCACAATATGATCCGGCTATATTGGCAAGTGAGTAGTTTCTTTTAGAATGTCCCTCCAAAACCACAATATGATCCGGCTATATTGGCAAGTGAGTAGTTTCTTTTAGAATGTCCCTCCAAAACCACAATATGATCCGGCTATATTGGCAAGTGAGTAGTTTCTTTTAGAATGTCCCTCCAAAACCACAGTATGATCCGGCTATATTGGCAAGTGAGTAGTTTCTTTTAGAATGTCCCTCCAAAACCACAATATGATCCGGCTATATTGGCAAGTGAGTAGTTTCTTTTAGAATGTCCCTCCAAAACCACAATATGATCCGGCTATATTGGCAAGTGAGTAGTTTCTTTTAGAATGTCCCTCCAAAACCACAATATGATCCGGCTATATTGGCAAGTGAGTAGTTTCTTTTAGAATGTCCCTCCAAAACCACAATATGATCCGGCTATATTGGCAAGTGAGTAGTTTCTTTTAGAATGTCCCTCCAAAACCACAATATGATCCGGCTATATTGGCAAGTGAGTAGTTTCTTTTAGAATGTCCCTCCAAAACCACAATATGATCCGGCTATATTGGCAAGTGAGTAGTTTCTTTTAGAATGTCCCTCCAAAACCACAATATGATCCGGCTATATTGGCAAGTGAGTAGTTTCTTTTAGAATGTCCCTCCAAAACCACAATATGATCCGGCTATATTGGCAAGTGAGTAGTTTCTTTTAGAATGTCCCTCCAAAACCACAATATGATCCGGCTATATTGGCAAGTGAGTAGTTTCTTTTAGAATGTCCCTCCAAAACCACAGTATGATCCGGCTATATTGGCAAGTGAGTAGTTTCTTTTAGAATGTCCCTCCAAAACCACAATATGATCCGGCTATATTGGCAAGTGAGTAGTTTCTTTTAGAATGTCCCTCCAAAACCACAATATGATCCGGCTATATTGGCAAGTGAGTAGTTTCTTTTAGAATGTCCCTCCAAAACCACAATATGATCCGGCTATATTGGCAAGTGAGTAGTTTCTTTTAGAATGTCCCTCCAAAACCACAGTATGATCCGGCTATATTGGCAAGTGAGTAGTTTCTTTTAGAATGTCCCTCCAAAACCACAATATGATCCGGCTATATTGGCAAGTGAGTAGTTTCTTTTAGAATGTCCCTCCAAAACCACAATATGATCCGGCTATATTGGCAAGTGAGTAGTTTCTTTTAGAATGTCCCTCCAAAACCACAATATGATCCGGCTATATTGGCAAGTGAGTAGTTTCTTTTAGAATGTCCCTCCAAAACCACAATATGATCCGGCTATATTGGCAAGTGAGTAGTTTCTTTTAGAATGTCCCTCCAAAACCACAATATGATCCGGCTATATTGGCAAGTGAGTAGTTTCTTTTAGAATGTCCCTCCAAAACCACAATATGATCCGGCTATATTGGCAAGTGAGTAGTTTCTTTTAGAATGTCCCTCCAAAACCACAATATGATCCGGCTATATTGGCAAGTGAGTAGTTTCTTTTAGAATGTCCCTCCAAAACCACAATATGATCCGGCTATATTGGCAAGTGAGTAGTTTCTTTTAGAATGTCCCTCCAAAACCACAATATGATCCGGCTATATTGGCAAGTGAGTAGTTTCTTTTAGAATGTCCCTCCAAAACCACAGTATGATCCGGCTATATTGGCAAGTGAGTAGTTTCTTTTAGAATGTCCCTCCAAAACCACAGTACACCATAAATGTAGGTGCAATTCCTGTCAAAGATCCAATTTCTTACCTATTTTCAAACTCATAAATTATTTTATTCAAATAGGGGGTGTATTTTCAAAGCACTATCTTCGTGGGCAACACGACGCTCATTGGTCAATTTACTTCTCTGCAACCTTAAGAACAAAAAATATTTGTCGGTTTATAAATTTTATTGCTCCAACATGAATACTAACATTTGGCACTTCACGAAAGTCACTTGGTTATATGTTGACGGCTGGTCAAGGGGGGATAACTCTTTGAGGAGTGTCACTGTGTTGGTCTGATTTGGCCTGTAAAAAATGGGGGAAAAATTATTAGTGTGATACACTGGAATTGTTTTGTTTAAATAAAGTTTTCTATTTTAGGCCAAGTCTGACTGATTGCTAAACCTGGTAATATCATACTGTATACAGGGGGGTATTTTCAGGCCACCTCACCTGTCCCTCAATTTTTACATTTGATTTTAAAGTTGAAAATTGTGGAATGTGGGAAACATTTTCTAATTACTTCAGTGATTATCACAAAACTGTTGCTCTATTTGGAGTATCTTTGGCATATTGGGTAACCACTAGCAGCCATACGTCCACCATGACACAACAGCATGTTGTTTCAGTGTGTTGTTACTACATACCAGGACAAAGTATTCAGTGGGGGGTATTCTGTGGACCTGGCAAATGTTTTCCCAGAGGCAGGATTATTTGTCAGTCAGATAATTTTGAAAAGTGAGAACATGTTTTTGTCACACTGGGGCAGACTACAGAAAATTAAATTTATATACTGACATTGAGAAATTATTATGGGGAAACCCCCTGCCAAAAAAAAAAAAGTTTTGGGTAGACCCCCTAACAGAAAAAATGTATATGTAATTGGTCACAAATTCCATCACCAAAAAGAAAGTACACTGCTCCCAAATGCCACCAAATCACCTACCTGTACCAGGCTGTCCAGGGAAGACTTTGATGCAGTGGCTAAGCCGTCAACGAGTCGAGGTGCATCTTCATATGTGGTCACCGATTCACAGGGGACGACTGGCAATATGCGGTTACTTCGGCCTCACCCAGCTGTTCCCGATGCCTTGGAAGATTTCCTGAAACAAAACAATCAAGACTTAGATGGCTATAAACTTCTTCATTGTGGTAGAGTGCTCAATCTATTCAATGAATCTTATCGAGAACATAGAAATAACTTCCCAACATGTGATGGTGATCTGAAGTATGACGAACAGTCCTATCAACAATGGGGTATGTGTTGGCGCCTAGGTTTAAAATGTGAGCTATGTCATTTTAGATCGAAGAAGCACAAATTGTACGAAGAAGTCACTTTACCCACTGCACGAGGTCAGAAAGCTGCTCAGCCTAATATTGGGATACATGTTGGCCTTATGAATACATCAGTTGGAATTACAGGATTTCGCGATTCCTTATCCGCAGCTGGTATCCCTGTTGGAAGCAAGCGTGGAATGCAGAATTCAGCCAATTATGTTGGATCCAAAACAGTGTACATAAACAGACAGGATATGAAAGAAAGACGGTCTAATTTGGTTCGACTAAACAAACTAAAAGGTTTTACCAGTGATCACAAGATAAGTGTTGAGGGAGACTGCCGTTACAACAACAGACTTTTCGGTGGGAACTCGAGCACACCCCTCCAGCCTGCAACTCAAGCGGTCTACACCATTGCTGAGAACGAAACACCTAAAAAGGAAATTATTGGGATATACACTGCAAACAAACTTTGCAAAAAAGCCGAAATCCTCAGATCTAAGGTAGAGAAAATTACATGTCCAGATCACGGTGGAAAATGTACAGCCAATTTGAAGACAACAGATTCCATCGGCAATGAGGGCTTATATGCAGAAAAATGCGTGAAAGAATTTCAAGTGGACGAAGACAAACTCAATATTGGTTATTTCACGACTGATGGCGATTCACATGCTACTGACGGTGCTACCCGGGTGCAGACAGGTTCCATTGAAAATTTAC
>NC_054711.1:31302128-31350485 GCF_016097555.1 Gigantopelta aegis
TTTACATGTCCAGATTCACGGGTTGGAAAATGTACAGCCAATTGGAAGAACAAACGATTCCACGGCAATGAGGCTTAATGCAGAGAAACAAGCGTGAACGGAATTTCAAGTGGACGAAGACAAACAATAAAAAAACTCAATATTGTTATTTCACGACTTGATGGCGAATTCACATGTCTTACTGACGGTGCTACCCGGGGCAGGACAGGTTCCATTGAAAATTTACGTGACACTAGACATTTTTCTAAAAGTCAGCAAAAGGCGTGAATTGAAAAAGTCTTTCATTTAGCTGTACACACATGTTTTCCGGTGGAAAAATAAATCAGACCGACAGAAAAGTACAGCGACGTTTTGCCATCGACATCAAGCCTACGTCCCTGTCACACTCGAACTGAGACAGTTCGACCCAACAAGTATAACTTGCAGGAGTATATCACTAACATAGTTAGAAAAAAAGGACGTTACACCATCGTATTCCCATCGTGGCCTGTGTCGAGTGGCAACGTTCAAACACTGTGTCACAAGCACTTCATTTGATGTGTTCGGGCAGGCGGATCAAGGCATTGGAAACACTGCATATTACTGCAGATGCAGTTCTGAAAATGAAAAGAAGGCTGGATTAAAGAATTGTTAAGAAAATGCCTAGAACTGTCAGGAATCGGCCTAAAACACTGCCCACTTCTTAAATACAAAAACTCAATACAAACACTCAAAAAGTAGAAATGTGTCAACCGTGGGCTGTATACTAGAACAAATCCAAAAACTAAGTGATCATTCTATCGCAACTTTGAAGCAAGAATACACAGTTTGCTAGCCCCACATGTCATCAAACAAAGGAAGGTCTAAAAGTCTACCGTTACAAGATGTCAACTAGTGGGAGCCCACTGACTGGAAGAATACACGCCCTCGCAGAACTGAAAAAGCTCGGGAACGGTGAAGACCGGTATCATTGCTACTAGGAAACAAAACTACTACCGGTTACAGATCCCGAAGAAGAATTATTCCGCCAAGGTTCGATACCAGCAAGGTATGACGACAACACACACCCAGTACTGCAAGAAAAACCTACAAGAAGAATGTTTACTGGACTCCGAAGTTTGTACCACCATGTCTAAAAGATCATAACTCCTGTCCCCAAGAAGAAAAAAACAACCAGTCTCTATAACCTGGATGGACGATTGCAGGTGTTTCGGGGACAATGTTTAGGACAGTGTTGACGGTTTGTGTTTGTACATAATGTGGTTCGAGGCCTCAAGTGTCCAATGTAAAACACCAGCAGAGGAAGTGGTGACATAAATGCGATACATCCAATGCTACGAGGTATGTCAAAGTGTATTTGTGGTGGAGCTATTATGGAGTCGGTGTGTACTTTAAAAGTTTGGTGTTTTGGACGGGACCATGTATTTTTGCAATTGAATAACTCCATAGTTTGTTATAATCCTTTCTTTTGTCCCATTTTTTGGCAAGCCTGTCCAAATTACACCATCCAATCATTTGGCTCATCTTTTCAGTCTTGGCCAATATACGCATTTTTTCATAGTCAATACCCAAGTTTGAGTTGACCTCACACCTTAACATTTGTTTTGTTGTTGTGGTGGTCATATTACATCAGTGATTATGTAACACCTTATAAAAAATTGAACAGCAGCCGTAATTCTGGCTCCATTTAAAATTATGAATACACGTACAAATACATTGTATTAGATACCTTGGCCTAACCAGTGTGGTGTGAATTCCAGTGGTATGTCCGCAAGAGTTGTCTTCAGGTCAGCCAGAGAAGTAAATCATAAACCACTGTCCACTATATAACAATAGAATTTAAAAAAATAGTGATAAAAAGATAGTTTTCCCAGGTGAATTCACCATGTAGTGATGATGGCCAGTCTCTGTTTTGTACGCAGCAAGTTTGTCTGAACTGGGTGATGTCAACCTAAATCTGGAAATAATTCTTTATTTTTGGAGGCAACCCATTTTTTGCCATTTATACGGCTGCTAGGAAGTCATCTCCTACCCCAACCACGTATTCATACCTTTTTTCCGGTATGTACAAATCAATACATGCGAAAGTGAGATTCTCAGTCAACCGACAACTGGGCACCATAAATGTAGGGGCAAGTCCTGTCAAAGATCCCATTTCGTAAACTATTTTCAAACTCAATAAAATTATTTTATTCAAAATAGGGGGGTGTAATTTTCAAAGCACTATCCTTCCGTGTGCGGGCAAACACGACGCTCATTGGTCAATTTACTTCTCTGAAACCAATAGGTTGAGGCTAATCTATTTCAGTGCGTTGACTAAAATAAAGAGTTGTAGGGGGCTGATTATTAATCTATTTCAGCGTGTCTCTAAAATAAAGAGTAGTGGGGTGATATTAATCTATTTCATGCGTGTCTCTAAAAATAAAGAGTAGGGTGATATTAATCTATTTCATATGCCTCGCGTAAAATAAAGAGTAGGTTGAATATAATCAGTTCAGCGTGTCTCTAAAATAAAGAGTAGGACTGGATATTAATCTATTCAGCGGGTCCCTATCTAGAAATAAGTTAAACTGATAATAATCTTATTATGTAAGTAAGTATGTAATATTACCAGTGATCTAATCTTAAGCATGTGCCATCTAAAATTATCCTTGATTTCTAACCTTTCTTCGTATATAGTGTATATAGTATGTTTTTCGTGGTATCCGTTCTAGGTATAAGTAAATAGGTTGAAAGTTAGACTATTTTACAATATTTACAGAAACACTCTGGACTCTTCCAAGGAAAACTGCGTCTGCTTCTGTGAAGTGAGTGTGACAACCCGATTGTGGTTGTGGTTTCACATAAGCGATCATCTTCCTGCTTGTAAATCTGGCATGTGGTCTTGTTGGTTGCCAAGAAAGCGCAATGTCCAACGTGAAGTCCCAGACCCGGATTTGGCGTCAAACAAGCAAACCTGCTAATGAGATGTCACAGAGAAATCACAAACCCACGTGTTTGTTATAGTGAACAATTGAAAGAACAGTGCTTGTTTAGCAATAAACCATTTAATCAGCCATTTCAAAGAAATCACTAACCCAAGTGTTTGTTATAGTGAACAATTAAAAGAACAGTGCTTGTTTAGCAATAAACCATTTAATCAGCCATTTCAAAGAAATCACTAACCAAGTGTTTGTTATAGTGAACAATTAAAAGACAACAGTGCTTGTTTTAGCAAATAACCATTTAATCACGCCATTTCAAAGAAAATCACTAACCAAGTGTTGTGTTATAAGTGAACAAATTTAAAAGAACAGTGCTTGTTTAGCAATAAACCATTTAATCAGCTATTTCAAAGAAATCACAAAACCCATAGCGGACAAATGAAAGAACGGTGTTTGTTTAACAACTAACCATTTTATCAGCTATTTTAGACAAATAAAAAATAGAACATTTGATCAATTATTTCAGTATCTCAAAATACATAATAAATGTTGTAGCAGGAAAATGAGATACCAGTACTATAGGCCTGTTCAATTGTTTACACCCTATGGGTTTTTTTTGCATGTTACGTTTAATTCCTATTCAATCCTTGTTTCCTTTTCATGTGTATGAAAACAGACCAAAACCCCGACAGGTTTTATACACAATTCATCATCTAAAATGCACGAAGTTGACTTATTTCCATTTTACAAATTCTCTCTATATTTTGAATGCAGTTTCATTCTCCTATAAATAACTACGGCTATTTGCATAACAGACGATTAAGATATGAGGCTACGTGGAGGCCATTATAGCTTGTTTCAATAAATCAAGGTTATGAGGATGTTTTGGAATGTAAAATGTGTACCAGCTTTGTCTAAACTTTTCTTTAAAGGGACATTCCCGAGTTTACTCCATTGTAAGATGTTTCCGACTAATAACATATTTCTACGATTAAACTTACATATTAAATATATTTTCTTGTTTAGAATATCAGTGTCTGTATATCCAGTGTGTTTCTGGTCATCTTAATATTTCTAAGAAGCCCAAACAGGATTTTGTCTTCAAATAATTTCGTACGTACGAAAAAACAATATTTCATCAAATAAAATGAAATTTAACCTAGTACAAATATTAGAACGATCAGAAACACGTTTAATATACAGCCACTAATATTTTATACAGAAAAATATAATCTGGTATGTATTGCCACATCGTAAAAAAAAGTCCCTGTAGTGTGTATAACATCGTTAAAAATTGCAGAGAAAAACTCGGGACATGCCTCTTTAAATATATTACGTAAACAGGGACTCATAGTTTCAATCAGTACGCATTTAGTAGTGTAAAGGACTTTTCTTAAGTTATCTTTATTTCTTAAAATCAATTAGAATTTTGTGTTATTTCAAATTCTTTTAGTCAAACTTATTTAAAGGGACATTCCTGAGTTTGCTCTGCAATGTTTAATCATGTTATTGACTAACAGAGGAAATTTTTAACGATTGTAATTATCTTTAAACTGATATCTGTCCCTGACCGAAAATATAAGTGGCTGTATATTAAACATTTCGATCGTTTAATATTTTATATAGGGTAAATTCTTTTTATCTTAAAATATCTTTTTTTTCATACGTACGAATTTATTTGAAGACAAAATTACTTTAGGCTTTCTACAAATAATTAAGACGACCAGAACAACACAATTGAATATACAGACACTGATATTCGACAACAAGAAAATGTATTTAATATGTAAGTTTAATCGTTACCAAATAATTTTCTTTAGTACGGAAAACATCTTTAACAATGCAGCAAATCGGGGAAGTCCTTCCTTTGAATTTGATTTTAAAAAAAATTATTATATCAATTTCAAAAGCTATTAAGTTAGAATCAACTTTTATCTTTCAACGTATATATTGTGGCGACCCACAAAAAACCAGATAAAACCTAATGAATATGTTAGTTAGGCAGTAACGAGTATGTACTGGATATTTAACGTATTTCATATAACCACTATGGTTTTCGACACACGTGAATATGGTCAGGGTTCCTTCTTCAAGTAAGTTAAAACAACAATTGCAACGACAGGATAGGAGGCCAATAATGTGCACATGTCCATCACATGTTCAGTTACTACAGTTTTGAATGTGTTGCATTTTTCCTTATATATTTGACCTGATCTGTTCTTTACACTTTCACTGAATGTGGCAAATATTCATACAGACCTAAATACAGTGGCAATATTCATTACAGTAATAAGTGGCAAAAATATTAAATACAGTAAGAAGTGGCAAAATATAAAATTTTACATTCCATACTTGTTTTTACATTCTTTGATTTCAATTATCTTTCGTGTTTTATCCAATTACGGTTCAAAGCTTTTCCGTCCTTTGCACATCCCACTCTGCCCTCCTATTTGGGCTTGTCTGTCCAGGACATTGGGTTAAATTCTCCCCCTTGGTTAAGTCGAGAAAGAAGCAAGGGTCTAGTGGCTCTTTACTTCCTTAACCATTGATGGATGCGGAGCCGGCCACCTGGGCTGATATTTGTCCAGCATATAGTTTCGATGGCTCCACGACACCACCGAGGCTCTGTTGTTTTCACAAATCTTATATCAGTAGGGTTATGGCGGATTTTCTTCCCGTGTTGGTGTTTGTTGTCTGTTGTTTTTGTTGTTGTTTTTAGTAAAACACTCGATTATAGTAAACTGACCATGCCTACATATATCAAGAAGCTGGTTGATTCTGTTCCTGATATTGTGTGAGTGGTTTATGTAACACTGTACATGGTCACATTGCCTTTTTCAATAAACAACTTGTACAACATAGGAGCATATTATGCGGGTTATCTAATTCGTGGTACATTTCCTGCCCTCTGATCTCCCACTAAAGAAAACTACCACTTTCTTTCTTTCTTTCCTTCCTCAACTCTTTCAGGGATCTTTCCTTTCAAGGCATATTTCCCACTTTTTCTTGCTCTCCTCACTCACTTAAAAAAAAACCCCCTTCTTATCCTCCCCTTTTTTCTCCCTCCCTTCTTTTCTAATTCCCTGTCCCTCCTCTCCTCTTTCCTCTCCCTCCCCCTTCTTTTTTTTCCCCTTCACTTTTTTTTCTTCTCCCTCCTCCCCTTACTTCCCCTTCTCCTCAATTTCACCCTCTTACCCTCCCATTGGTGTTTTTACCTCTCCTTCCTCCCTATCCCTCCTTTCCCTCTCTTTCCCTCCCCCTTTCCTTTAACCTTGTGGGATTTTAGTAGTACGTACTACATATTCCCCTCTTTCCGATTCCTTTCACAACTTTATATTTAACTCACCTTCTTTATTCCTTTTCTCCCCACATCCTCCCCCCCTCCTTTCCGCTCTCACCGTCACACTTTGTACATTCCCCTCCTTCTTTTCTTTCTTTTACTCTATTCAATCCTCCCCCTTCCCTGTCCCATTCCTCCTTCCCCTCGCAGGCTTCCCTCCCATCTTGTGATTACTTTCCTTCCCTAACCTATTCTCCCTTTCCATTTATCCGTCCCCTTTTTTATCACTCACTTTTCTTTGATTACTTTTCCTTCACGCCACTTAGGAGTGCTTGTCAGCCATTATATAGGACTTAGAACCTTTTCTCCTAACATTCTTTCTTACTTCTTACTTGCCTACCTATCCCTTCCTTTCCCTTATTATCCCGTCACCACTTGTTTTACCCTCCCCTTCTTTTCTCCTTTCAGTCCTCCCTCTCCTCCCCGTTCCCCCATTTCTCTCCAGTCCCCCTTTTTTTTTCTTCCTCCTCTTTTCTTTACTTCTCCTTCAATAAATCCTTCTTTCCCTTCTTCCTTTCCCCCCTTTTTTCTACCCTCCCATTTTTTATTTTCCTTCTCATTCCCTCCCTTCTTCCTTCCTTTCCATTCTCTCCCTTAAACACTATTTTCTTTACCTCATCTTTTTTCCTTTAGTCCCTCCATTCTGACTCCTCTTCCAGATCTCCTTTCTCTTTTTTCTTCCCTCCATTTTTGAGTCCTTCTCATTCCCATATCCCCTCCCTTGTCCTTATCTCCTTCCCCCTTGTCTTTTCCCTCTGCTTCTTTTATTCTCCTTCCCTCCCTCTTCCCTTTTCCTACTTTATATCCATTACACTTTTTTTCTTTCCACCCTACCCTCTTTTTTTTCTTAGTCAATATATTCCCCCCCTGCCTTTCTCTTCCAAGTTCCACCTTCTTCTTTTACCTCCCTTATTTCTCTTTCCTCCATCCACACCCTTCTTTCCTTTATCTCCCCTTTCCCCATTTTTTCTTCACCTATTCTTTTCTTTCCTTCTCTTCCATTACATCTCCTCCTTTCCCCTTATCTCACTCTTCCTCTTCTTTCTTTACTCACATTTCTTTTCTTTTTCCTTCCCTCTTTCTTCCCCTCATCTCCTTTCCCCATTTTCTTTCCCCTCCTTCTCCTCTCCGTCTCTTGATTCCTTTTTCCTACCACCACCCTCCCTCCATTCACCTTTTCCTCCCTTCCCCTTTTCCCCCTTCCCTTTCCCCCCCCTTTTCCCCCTTCTCCCTTTTCCCCCACTTTCCCCCTCCTCCTTTTCTCTTTTCTCCCCCCTCCTTCCCACTACTCTTTTTCATCTCTCCTCCTCTCTCTCTCTGTCTCTCTCTTCTCTCTGTCTCTCTCTCTCTCTATCATCCCCCCTCTCTCTCTCTATCATCCTTCCCCTCTCCCTCGTCCCCCCTCTCTCTCTCTCTCTCTCTCTCTCTCTTTCATCCTCCCTCTTCTCTCTCTATCATTCATTCCCTCTCTTTACCTTTCTCTCTCTCTACTCTCTTCTCTCTCTCTCTCGTTCTCATTCTCTTCTCTCTGCTCTCTCTCTCTCGGATCTCTTCTCTCTGTTTCTCTCTCTCTCCCTCTCTCCTCATCCTCTCTCTCTCTCTCTCGCTCTCTCTCTCTCTCTCTCTCTACCCTCTCGCTTACCTTTTTTTTTCTTCAACTCATGTCTAGTCTCGCTAGTAGCCCTCGTTCTCTCTCCTATCTCTCACCGCTGCTTATCTCTCTCTTCCTCTCTCTATCTCTCTCTCTCTTCTCTCTCTCTCTCTCTCATCTCTCTCTCTGCTGACTCTCTCTTCTCTCCTCTCTGGTCTTGTCTTTCTTAATGTTTCGTTTCTGTCTCTGTCCTTCTACATGTATGATTCTCCGTCTCCAATTCCCTGTATCTGATCCTTCTGTAGCTGCTTGCGTACGATTATCGCAGATTTTACACCTACAATTTTCTTATCCTAACTCAGTGCAAACAGTCTGTGAATGATGTATTAGATGGGATTTGTCCGTGCCCAGTTCGACGGGAAGTAGTTCGTGGTAAATCACGGAGGGGATGAACAGTGATTGTCCGAGTAAACGATGCCATTGGTCATTGACACGATCAGATGAAAAATTCTCGTTTCTAGTCAGTGCACCACGGCTGGTTCACCAAAGGCAGTGGTATGCGCTATTCTGTCTGCGGAATGATAGATATAAAAGATCCCTTGCTCTTAATGGAAAAATGTAGGCGTTTCATCTCTAGGATTATATGTCAAATTACCATAATTACGTCCGACATCCAATAGCCGGTGATTAATAAATGAATATGCTCTAGTGGTGTCGTTAAATAAAACAAACCTAATACCAGTTAATCACGTACTGTATGTGTACTTGCTCTGTTGCAAGAAAACATAATTCCTGAATCGTTACACTGCTTTCCTAAGTTAAAGTTTCTTTTGTTTAACAACACCACTAGGCCACATTTATTCATTAATCATCGGCTATTGCATGTCAAACATTGGGTAATTTTTACACGTAGTTTTCAGAGGAAATCCATTTTCAGCAAAATATGTTTAATTTGCACTTTCCCACAGACAGGACGGCACATACCACGGCCTTTGGTATACCTATCCTAACGTACTGTTTAAGAGAGAGAGAGAGAGAGAGAGAGAGAGAGAGAGAGAGAGAGAGAGAGAAGACCGAGTTCATTACAACCATATTTCTTTTCTGCAAAATCTGTCTTAACATTTATCTTTATTTCGACGACGTAGACCGTTAACATGTCTAAACATTAATGTATTTAGACTAAGGTCTAACTCTCTTTAAATTAATTTAACATTTAGAGATGTTTTAAAGTCACGGTAGAACTGTTTGAAAATTAAACTTCCTTGGTAAAAATCGGCCGCAATTGGCCGTATTTTGACATGTGATGCACATGTGTCGTTACACAAATATATTTTTCTTGTCCTCGTATCAAAACGACTGCGGGGGCTCTAGACTGCCCGGCGGTTTATAGAAAGCCCGGCTCTTCGTCTGTTTAGTCCGCCCCAGTTGGTTGTCGTCTGCTTATTGATTCAGCGCGCGAGAGAGACGACAGAACCGTCTACCAGCAGTGAAAACGTTGTCCAGCACCATACAGGCTCCCAACGCGAAGCAACTTTCGGGTAGGTTTTACTCAACTTAGTTCATTAGTAGTCAAGCAGAATGTTTTTATACTGTCGCAAATATGCTAAAAATAAATCTACGTCTAAACGATTTGTTTTCATAGTAGTCAACCAGAATTTGTTGATACTGTGGCATATATGCTCCAAAAAAGTCTACGCCTAAACGATTTTTTTCCATAGTAGTCAAGTAGAATCTGTAAATACTGTCGCAAATATGCTTCAAAAAAACGTCTACGTCTAAACGGTTGGGGGTTTTTTTCATAGTAGTCATACAGAATTTGTTGATACTGTCGCAAATATATGCACACAGAAATCTACGTCCAAACGAAAATGCACTTTTGTTCATAGTAGTCAAGCAGAATTTGTTAATACTGTCGCAAATATATGCACACAGAAATCTACGTCCAAACGAAAATGCATTTTTGTTCATAGTAGTCAAGCAGAATTTTTTTGATGCTGTCGCAAATATGCTACAAAAGTCTACGTCTAAACGATTTTGTTTTCATAGTAATTTTTAAGATGTTATCGACTACCAGAGACTTTTTAACGATTGTAATTACATATTAAATATATTTTTCTGCATAAAATATTTTGTGGCTGTATATTCAACGTGTTTCTGATCGTTGTAATATTTGTATTAGGTTAAATTTCATTTTATTTCGTAAAATATTGGGGGCTTTATATGTAGGAAATTATTTGAAGACAAAACCTAGTTTGGGCTTCTTACAAGTATTAATACGACCAGAAACACATTGAACATACAGACACTGATATTCTAAACAAAAAATATATATTTAATATGTAATTTTAATCGTAGAAATATTTTATTAGTCGGAAACATCTTACAGTGCAACAAACTCGGGAATGTCCCTTTAATGCGTTCGCGTGATTAGTAGTCATGTTCCGTTCATTAATGCGTTCGCGTGATTAGTAGTAATGCTGCGTTTGTTAAAGCGCTCTCGTGATTAGTAGTCATGCTGCGTTTGTTAAAGCGTTCGCGTGATTAGTAGTCATGTTGAGTTTGTTAATGCGTTCGCGTGATTAGTAGTCATGGTGAGTTTGTTAATGGGTTCGCGTGATTAGTAGTCATGGTGCGTTTGTTAATGCGTTTGCGTGATTAGTAGTCATGTTGCGTCTGTTAATACTTTCGCGTGATTAGTAGTCATGTTGCGTTTGTGAATCCGTTCGCATGATTAGTAGTCATGGTGCGTTTGTTAAAGCGCTCGCGTGATTAGTAGTTATGGTGCGTTTGTTAATGCGTTTGCGTAATTAGTAGTCATGTTGCGTCTGCTAATGCGTTCGCGTGATTAGTAGTCATGTTGCGTCTGTTAATGCGTTCGCGTGATTAGTAGTCATGTCTGTTAATGCGTTCGCGTGATTAGTAGTCATGTTGTGTCTGTTAATGCGTTCGCGTGATTAGTAGTCATGTTGCGTCTGTTAATGCGTTCGCGTGATTAGTAGTCATGTTGTGTTTGTCAATGCGTTCGCGTGATTAGTAGTCATGGTGCGTTTGTTAATGCGTTCGCGTGATTAGTAGTCATGTTACGTTTGTTAATGCGTTCGCGTGATTAGTAGTCATGTTGAGGTTGTTAATGCGCTCTCGTAAGAAACAGTATGCTATTATTCCCCCAAAATACACGTCCGCATCTGTTTGTTTCATTAACATTGTTTTGCTTGCTTTGATCTCCCAGGTAGGTTAGAATGGACTTAAATTAGTCATACTACATTTGTTAATAGTCACGTGATTAATGGTAAACATACCTGAAAAATCGAAGTCGAGACAAGAATGTATGTAGAAAAGAAATGTATTTCTTGTAAAACATCTATATGTTAATTCCACTGTTGTGCTCACCCTTCCGCGAACACCTGATATCATCACTGTTATGACAGTGGTTCATGAGTGCATGTCATCACAGCTGTAGTTATTCCAGTGAGCTCTGTCCTGTGTAAGTTTAGATTCAGTAAATTAGTCTGAGAAAGAAAGAAAGAAATGTTTTATTTAACGACGCACTCAATACATTTTATTTACGGTTATATGGCGTCAGACATATGGTTAAGGACCACACAGATTTTGAGAGGAAACCCGCTTTCGCTACTACATGGGCTACTCTTTTCGATTAGCAGCAAGGGATCTTTTATTTGCGCTTCCCACAGGCAGGATAGCACAAACCATGGCCTTTGTTGAACCAGTTATGGATCACTGGTCAGTGCAAGTGGTTTACACCTACCCACTGAGCCTTTAAAATCCCATGCCTCGACTGGGATCCGAACCCAGTACCTACCAGCTTGTAGACCGATGGCCTAACCACGACGCCACCGAGGCCGGTACTAGTCTGAGAATGGCAGTCCTCTTTGTAGTGGTGCAGGAAGGATGTATTGTTCAGTAAAGGATACCTTCAGGAGTGGCAGTCCTCTCATAGACAAGGCACGAAATAGATTCATGGAAACAACCACCATTTTGCCAAATGTCCATAGGACTCTGTATTGTGCAGACATACGGTCGATCATGAATAACGGTTTTCTCGTTTGTTTTGTTTTGAGATATTTTATTGATCAAAAAAGAATCAAAAGGATTGCACAATATAAGTGCTCTCCTAAACAAGATGGACATCAGCCAATATTCATAATCATATATATCTAAAGCATAATAATTAACAATATTCATAATCATATATATCTAAAGCATAATAACAATGTCCAATGGCATAAAATATTTAACATAATTAAAAAAATTTAATATATATAGTAATAAAATGTAGAGAGTAGATAGAATAAAAATGGAATAGTCGAGAAAAAATATGATAGTAATGATCCTATTGTTGGAGCTAACCTTATATGGGGCAGTAAGATCAGAATAATAAGTTAGTTCAACTCGAATCTCTTACTTTCAGCTATATATTTATGTACTGCGTTAAAAAATTAAATTGTTTTCTTCAATTGGTAGGTTTATTGACCCGGATAGTAGTTGATCAATGTCTAAGATATCAAGGTAATTCCGTAACGATGCAAATAAATCATATCTTTGTCTGATGAACAGAGGGCAGACATAAAAATAATGAAAATTATCTTCACAGTTATCTCCACATGCACAGCTTGGGCTATCAGAAAGATGGCTTAAAAATAAATGATAGTTTCAAGGGACATTCCTGAGTTTGCTGCAATTTTAAAGATGTTATCGACTAACAGAGACTTCTTAACGATTGTTATTACATATCAAATATATTGTTCTGCATAAAATAGTAATGGATGTATATTAAACGTGTTTCTGATCGTTCTAATATGTGTATTAGGTTAAATTTCATTTTATTTCCTAAAATATTTTTTTTCGTACGTACGAAATTATTTGAAGGCAAAATCCAGTTTGGGCTTCTTACAAATATTAAGAACACCAGAAACAAATTGAATATACAGACACTGATATTCTAAACAAGAACATATATTTAATATGTAAGTTTAATCGTAGAAATATTTTATTAGTCGGAAACATCATACAATGCAGCAAACTCAGGAATGTCCCTTTAAGTTGCTAACATAGTTACGAAGCTGACAATGGATAATGTTACATTTGCGATTTCTATAAAGATAGAGAGTAGATGAAGGATTGGGATTTCCCTTTTTTATTAATTTTTTTATAGGTACGCAGACACTGTTTTCTCGTTCTGATTTAGAAATATTAATTTGTGTTATGTCTGGTAAATATGTTTTATTGGTGGTGTTTTTTGTTTGTTTATTTGTGGTGGTTTTTTGGGGGGGTTTGGGGGTTGGGTTTTTTTTGTTTTTTATTTTTTTATTTTGTTTTATTGTTGTTTTGTTTTTTTACTTCCAACACTCAGGTGGATTATCGTCAACTTTGTTGATTAGTTGTGTCATTTGTTAATAGTCACGTGATAAATAGCAAATATACCCCACAAAACATGTACGTCTAAAACAATAACGCACTTTTTAAAATATATTTTAATTTCACTTTTAGAAATATGATTTTGTACGAGAAATATCGTTTATAAGTTATTATTAAAGTTACTTGTTTTTTTTTAGAATGAATGAATGAATGTTTAACGACACCCCAGCACGAAAAATACATCGGCTATTGGGTGTCAAACTATGGTAATGCAAATAAATAAAGTGATGATCAACATCAATATAAAAATTCAAGACTTAAACAAAAACAGTGCAAAACCACAAATATCACAGAATTTTAAGGATACTGAATTTTACTCAAAACTTCAATTTTGTGCTGTATTGGCCATTCTCAAAGAAAATGTTACACCCCTGCGCCACGGTGAGGTTACAGCACACGCAGGGATTGTTTTTTAGTTGCTTTGAACCCTCCGATAGGTTATGGTTAAGTTACATTAGAAAACATAATATTGCATTTGTTTTTAAAGTTTGTTTTGTTTAACGACACCACTAGACCACATTGATTTATTCATCATCGTCTATTGGATGTCAAACATTTGGTAATTTTGACATTATAGTCTTAGATAGGAAACCCGCTACATTTTTCCATTAGTAGCAAGGGATCTTGTATATATACACCATCCCACAAAAGGACAGCACATACCACGGCCTTTAATATACCAGTCGTGGTGCACTGGCTGGAACGAGAAATAGCCCAATCGTCCCACTCACACCAACCGCGCATCAAGCGAACGCTTTACCACTGGGCTACGTCCCGCCCCACCATTCGTTTATTGTCACATGATAAATATTTAGTATCGATTTAAACAAATACACCCACTAAACCTGGCCGGAGTACACCCATTTTACACAAAAAGCACAACTTTTGCATGGGCCGGAATTACCATAAAAACAGTACTAGCAGTCAATGTAAACATGTTACACATGTCTGCAAACTACATGCTCTCCCTTGTCAACCTCAGTCTAATGGTTGTCACTACAAAGCTGTCTGCCATGAAATAATCACAGTCAAACAGCAGACTACTTGCGCGTACATATTTCCGGTCTGCCAGACGGAGACCTATCATAATACCCTTTCCTAGTTGCGACATAATAATGTGTATCCCTGTGATTGTCAAAACTAGAACATGATTTTATGTGAAACCAGAAATGGTACGTATCTAAGAAATTATGGTCAGCGAACCTCATTTCCACTTTTAAGCGTGTTCTTTTTCGTCCTATATGGTAACTTGGGCTCATTGTAATTATGTTTAGGGTGTATACCACCAAATCAAATCTTTACATGACAATAGTAACATATGTGGCTAAAACTCCTACCTGCAGCGTATCAATCGACATATACACCACGGATATAAATACGATCACCGCTTACCCTAAAAGTGAATCAGAAAATAATTTGGGGGTAAGCTGCTCATTTCAGAGATAATGGGTAGCGTCTATGACTACCCTAGTTTCTATCTGGGTACTTCTTTGACAGGTTCCTAATACGTTTCAAGCACAAGGCTACTTGGCACAGTACCTTGTATGGCTCATTTTCCGTATAACCAGATGTTTTTACAATACCCATAGTTTCGCACAAAATTTGAGTACTTTTTCACAGGTAACCCATACAAGCACAAGGCTACTTGGCACAGTGGTACTAGATGAAATAAAATTGCATACATGTTTTATTTTTTTTTGCCCAGTGGAAAATAATTTGTTTTCACAACAAACACATTCACATTAATCACCAATCACAGGACTTGTGGTATCAACTGCTCTATCAAAATTTCGGTGCACATCGAATTTTGACCCAGCCAGAAGATATTTGATTTAGTACTACTACCTATTTATTATTTGCTTTTAGTATTATAAATTTACCTTTTATATTTTAATGTTAACTTTGCCTTCGATATTTTAAAATTGACTTCTGCATTATAAGTTTGCCGTATATTTTTTGTATTTGCGTTTCCTTCTTTATATTTCCATTTTAATTCGAAAGTGTTTTTTTAATTTGCTTCTTTATATATATATATATATATATATATATATATATATATATATAGGTTATTACCAGAGTGTTTTTCGGTATCGTCAATATCATATATTAGGAATAAAAATTGTATTATGCGAGCCTCTTCCGATTGCACAGAAAATAAGATATTAATGATAAATATATATTATATATATATATATATATATATATATAATATATATATATATATATATATATATATATATATATATATAATATATATATATATATATATATATATATATATATATATATATTTCAGAATATACCTCGTGCATAAGCGTACGAAATTGTACCCCTAGTCCTGGAGCAAAACCTCAAATTCGGGAAAATAATGTTGCAAATATTCCGTCAAAATGTGCTCAAGTTCAAGTTCTTTTATTG
The DNA here is from genome assembly GCF_016097555.1 of Gigantopelta aegis. NCBI lineage: Eukaryota > Metazoa > Mollusca > Gastropoda > Neomphalida > Peltospiridae > Gigantopelta > Gigantopelta aegis. Next base: position 31,317,817 of record NC_054711.1, read on the forward strand.
CTTTAAGTTGTTCAACTTATCAGCATTATAACAATGAACAAACATTAATATATACAATAGTGCGGAACAATGGTGGAGAGTGACTTACATATATACATATATACACACACATACCCACACACACACACACACACGCAGACACAAATACACACCCAAACACACAAACACACATATATAATAGAAAAAACAAAACAGAATAAAGATAAGTTATTTTACAGGTTATCCTCAGCGGCTAGGGTAATGATAAAATGAGAACATATTAGTTTATTTCCAGTAATAGTTGATCCCTAGTTCTGTTTGCTTGTAATAAATATTTTCCTAGGTTGTTTATCTCTTTATTGTTTCCGGTTGATAAGAGTTGTATTAATTTCAAAGTACTGGGATGCTTAAAGTAGTATTTTTTAATGAATTTCTTTCTTAAAGTTTCGTATCTTGGACATTGAAGGATAAAATGAAATTCGTCCTCAATCTCATTACAGTTACATAAAGTACATATTCTTTGTGCCCTTTCGATATTTTTATACCTACCAGACTCAATATTTAATTTATGTGCACAAATTCTCATTTTTGTTATTTGTCTTAAATTGCGAGATTCTATTGGTTTTGTAAGGTAGGTTTGTAAAGTAAATCCATTTAATAATAAGTGCTGATATAGCAATCCCTTTGGCGATGTCCTTATTGTACTATAGGCATTTTGCTTAAAAACATCATATACTCGTTCTTTTATTATGACATAAAAACTAGAATTGATATTGGTCGAGTCCCACATATAACTTAGCCCAAGCGTATCTAGTTCTTGTTTAATGTTCGTTAACCAGGTATCTCCGTACTGATACATTTCCTCATATATAGCTTTTAAGATACAGTTACTGGTACTACTAAGCTTTATCCAATATTTAAAAATTCTAAGTTTTCTGATAATTGCTAAAGGATATCGCCCTAATTCGTTATAAACAAAATAATTGCATGTTCTTTTATGCACACCCAATACTTTTTTACAAAATTGTATATGTACTTTCTCAATATCGTGAGCTGAGTGAAAACCCCAGACTTCAGATCCGTAACTAAGAACGCTATTGACATAAGTATCAAACACGGCTAACATTGTTTCAATATTAAAGAAATTCTTACTACAGATATTTGTTATCCAATATTGGGCTTTGAGTCCTTGTTCAGCAAGTCTTTTTTGTGTACTATTAAATTTGCCATTGAAACGAAGTAATAATCCAAGGTAATTAAATTCATCTACAACTTCTAATTGGTGGCCATTATATGACCATTTCTCGTTCTTTCTTACTTTTCCCCCATTTCTAAAGACAACTATTTTTGTTTTATTTGTATTGACGGTAAGATCCCATTTTTGGGTGTAATTTGCAAGTGAATTTAACATTGATTGTAATCCGCCTGGAGTTTCGGAGAAAAGTACCATATCATCAGCGTACATTATTAAGAATATATTTAACGTTTGTATTTCAACATATGGACAACTGTCTGATAAAAATTGCATTTCACAATCATTAACGTACATGGAAAATAATATTGGTGATAGTACTTCTCCCTGTAATAGACCGTTTCTACATACGAAATAATCAGAAACTACGTCATTATATTTTACACAGCACTTAACATTATCATATAAAGATCTTATAAGAGATAACAATTTTCCTCCTATGCCCTGTTGAATTAATTTATACCACAAATTTTGTCTGTTTACAAAATCAAAAGCCTTTTTGTAGTCTACAAAACAGCAATATAATCGCTTCCTATTTTTCAGAGTTCTGTTTATTAAAGATTGTAATACAAAAATAGCGTCAATGGTCGACATCTGCTTTCTAAAACCAAACTGAGCATCGGTAATGACATTGTTTTGTTCATCAAAATTTAGGAGCCTTTCATTTAATATAGAGGTAAATAATTTTCCTAAGCAGCTCACTAACGTGATCCCTCTATAATTGTCCGGGTCGTTCTTATCACCTTTCTTAAAAACAGGAACGATAGATCCCACAGCCCAGTTTTGGGGAAAATAACCCGAGTTAAAAATACCATTGAACAGTAGAAGCAGGCATGGCATTAAAACGTCTATACAATTAATAAAGTATTCATTTAAAACATTGTCATAACCGCATGCTTTATTTTTCTTCAGCTTGTGTATTGCAATAGTTATTTCTTTCTCTGTTATTTCGCTATCCAGCACATTGCAATTTAGGTCGTAGGTAGTTTTATCAAAATTAGATAAAAAATAATCCACCTCATTGTTAATAGTTGGTTCATACGAAGCAAGGTTACCAAAGTGCGTTAAAAAATCAGTATTACCTAAATCAGTTTTAACCTTTTGCTTACGTTTTTGAAAATGTTTGTAGAATGTTTTAGGGTTATGCTTTCGTAGATAATTAAGCATATTACCTTGTTGACATTTATATTTTCGTTTAAGTTTATATTGCAATGTCTTGTATAGTTTCTTCGCACGAACAAGTTCAATTCGATTAATAGAAGTTCTATTTGCATTAAACGTTTGTATAGCCTTCTTATAATCAAGATAGCATTTCTTGCACGTCTCGTTAAACCAGGGTTTGTCATCGGGTATAACGATGGCTTTCGCATTTTTCTTTGAATTTGACTTGTACTCTGTTACAGAACAATAAGGTAAAATTATTTCATTAAGTTTTTGTACAAATGTGTCTACACATTCATTTACGTTTTTCTGTCTTTTATCATTTATAGTACAAGTATTTAGTAACATATCAATGTTTTCAGCGATTTCGCCACTGATTATAAAATTGTTTTCATCATTCCATTTTATACTGGTGTGTGTTTGAATTTTGTTAATCTCGGTGATCGAATTTTTAACTAAATGAGCTATTTTAAAACTAACAGGAGAATGATCTGAGAAACAATTAAATATTCCGGATTGGAAATTTTTGATGTGTCTGAAAAAAGATTCACCAACAAGTAAATAATCTATGAGGCTTGTGCCATTTGTGTTATAAAATGTAATACTACCATTCTTATCTCCTTCAAGCCTACCATTCACAATCCGTAAACCGCTGTTTTTACAAATAGATAACAGTTTTCTACCAAAATGGTTGACAGTTTTATCTTCACTGAAGCGTGTTGCGATATCATTATTATCAGGTAAGTATTCGAATATATTTCCTAATATTGAAATTGAACAATCCGGTAGTATATCATTGCTAATGTAGTCCAGATCAGTGCCAGTTCTGCTATTGAAGTCTCCAATTACGATAACATCTCCTAACTCAGAATATATCCCTATCTGGGCTTCAAGGGTTATGAATAAGTCAGTATCATTATGATCATAGTAAGTACTGTTGACAGGTGGTATATAGCAAGCGAATAAATAAACGTCTTTCTCTCTTGATCTACTAAAACAACTAGTATTACATTTGATTTTTAGAACAACAATGCTATCACACCCTTTCTCAACTAACGTACAACATTCTTTCAAACATTCTTTGATAAATATCACTATCCCTCCCCCTTTTCCCTGTTTTCGTGGTACATCATAAGTAATATAGTTAGGTAAGGAAAGTTCACCGGCTTCTGTCCAACATTCGTACAGACAAATAATATCATAATTAATTATTATTTCTAAAAACTGTGAGTCTTTTAATTTGTCTTCCAGTGATCTGCAAACGTTCCACGAAAGTACAGACAAGTCACCCTCCGCGCACCCCTAGTCGGTCTTGTTTACGTCATGTCTCAGTTCTGATTCGGTGGTATTCTCCGCGGTTGGTGTTGACGAAGCACGCTGTCGTTTTGGTGTCGGTCTTCTGCCGTCGTCGCGAACTCTGCTTTGTTGTGGTTGTTCAATCTGTCGACTTTGATTTGTCTGTCGCGGCTCACTCGTGCTGCCTTGCACAACGTCTCTGTATAACCTGAGACCTTTTTACCATGTTTATTTCCATCATTCTACCTCCCTCAAAGTTAGTTGTAATCCATGTAAAAATGCCTAGTGATTCGTTTGCAACCCTATATAGCTATTTAGTAGTAATGCTAATATGATTGAATATTGTTATGCAGATTCGGGCATTTTCGTTTAATTCAGGCTCCCCTCCCCCACCGCTATAAAAATTGGAGCCCGTACGCCTATGGTCATAAATGATTAATTGGTAGTAATGTGTCTGTTTATGCAGGAGTCCAATAATCTCCTCCCACCTTCTGTTTTAAGGCAAGTCATTAAATTTGCAGTGGTATAAGATCAAGAATCTTCTTTGTTAATATTACATTATATTAATACGCCCACCCCCTTGTTAAAATCTTATATCTTCACCCGCGTTGCTTTAATTACAGGCGCGTATGCAGGGGGTGTTTCGGGGTCTATACTCCTCCCTGCTCGATCAGATTTTGTTCCTTTTAAAATATATATTTCCCTTGGGACCCACCCCTATAAACTCCTGCTGCCAGTCTAGACCCCCTACCCTGCTAAACGCCCTGGACATGCGCCTGAATTAGTCATCATAATCTACCAATACACAATGGTTGTGGACAGACATCTCAGATAGCTACGGTGTGTGCTCAAGACAGCGTGCTTGGACCTTAATTGGATATAAGCACGAAAATAAGTTGAAATGAAAAATGAAATGTAGACTAAATTATGCTCCGTCTCTGGTTTTCATTAATAATTTCAGCTTCGCTTAAAAAATAAAGGAAAATAGTTTTGGAAAATAGCACAAATGCTGTGTACCAGTCATAGCAAGTTACGGGTCAGTATCAAATTTTACCTTACTTTTTTAATATTTGAACGAAAAATCAGTGACGGTGATAGGTAATAAAAAGTAGGTTACAGACTTCAATAAAGCCCATTTCAGACTGCATGTACATGCTTCTTTTACTCCGCTTGTTTGGTTACCGGTAGAAAGCGTAGGCGCTTACATTAAATAAATCCACGATAGAGTGACTTTTTAAAAACTTTTTGGTTTTTTTAACTAAGCAGGACACATGCATAAAACTGCATGGTGCACGTGAAACTCCTTTTTTCATGTTTACACTATTTATGTTTGATTAGAGTTGGGAGGGTGTAACTGTCTTTGCAATCTGGCTTCGGATAACCATGTCACCAAAACGTAATTGTTTTCGAGCCATACCATGTTTGAATTATAGCGTATCCATGAGACAAGTAGCGAGATGCTTGCAAGTGAGTCATTACGTCTTCCACTAAAGGGACAGAACCTATGTTTCAAGCCGTGAAAATTAACATTAAGTTTAGTTAATCTACAAACCTGTAACACTTTAATTTTGGTTAAAGTTACAATTGAGTGAAACATGAGTCTGTGACTTTAAAATGGTGAAATACCCTCTAAAAACAGACTAAAACGCGACTCCATAACTGTTACTTATCAGACGCACGTGCGTTTTGAAAAATATGAGAAATGCATTTTGTGATATTAAAAACACCAGGATGACCAAACACAATTCGAATGTACGGAAATTGATCATCTAAACAATAAAATCTAAATAAAGTATGATTTAAGTTATCAAAAACGGTTATAATAGTAAAAAAATATGCGTTAGTGATTAAAAACTAGGGTATGTCCCTTTAACGGCAAGACTGACTCATATAAACACACACATATATGTACACGCGCAAAACATGCGCGCGCACGCACACACACACACACACACACACACACACACACACACACGCGCGCATTTCTGTTTTTATCTCTGAATATTATTATTATAAAAGTTTGTTTTATTTATCTACACTACTAGAGCAGATTGGTTAATTAATCATCGGCTATTGGATGTCAAACATTTGGTAATTCTGACACGTAGTCAGAGAAAACCCGTTACATTTTTCCTAATGCTGCAAAGGATTTTTTATATGCACCATCCCACAGACATGATAGCACATACCACGGCCTTGGATATACCAGTCGTGGTGCACTACCTGAAACGAGAGATAACCCAATGGTCGATTGATCCCAAACCGACCGCGCATCAAGCCAGCGCTTTACCACTGGGCTACGTTTTCTCCAACTGGATATCATTATTATAGCCTAAAGGTCGTTAACACTTCGGTAAGGATGTTGACGATCGTTCAACTTTGCACAACGCCATGGTCGTGGGAGTAATCCGGTGTTAATTTTATCTCGGGGACAGATTGTAAGGAAAGAGGATGAATAAATATTTAAATGGAAAGTGGATTAAAGAACGCACACGTGCACTCACGGTCGTATCTAATGAAGGGGGGTCGTGCTTTTTATAAACTATAATTATTTTATTGTCAAGCAGGAACGAATTTTGCTTCAGCTAATTTTCTGATTTATAAAGTATTTTCGTGGTTTGCTTGAAGGGACATTCCTGAGTTTGCTGCCATTTTTAAGATGTTATCGACTAACAGAGTCTTTTTGATGACTGTAATTACATATCAAATATATTTTTCTGCCTATAATATTAGTGGCTATATATTAAACGTGTATCTGATCGTTCTAATATTTGTACTAGGTTAAATTTCATTTTATTTCCTAAGAAAGATTTTTTCGTACGTACGAAATTATTTGAAGACAAAATGCAGTTTGGGCTTCTTACAAATATTAAGACGACCAGAAACACATTGAATATACAGAAACTGATATTCCAAACAAGAAAATACATTTAATATGCAAGTTTAATCGTAGAACTATTTTATTAGTTGGAAACATCTTACAATGCAGCAAACTCAGGAATGTCCCTTTAAGAGAAACATCTTACAATGTAGCAAAGTCGGGAATGTCCCTTTAATGTGACAGACCCTAGTGTTTAAACACTAAGCCATATGTTTCACTATTAGAGCTGTTTTAGATAACTGAAATTATACGTTTCTCATATTTATTGTTTTGATAACCCATTTCCTTACATCCGAAGTGTTTCTGATCATCCTGGTGTTTTTAATATCACAAAATATTTAAATGTTTTCTTCATATTTTAAAAAACGAACGTGCGTCTAGGAAGCAACGGTTGTGGTTATTTCACAGTTTGAACATCAAAGACACTTGTTGCACTCTATTGTAACTTTATCCAAATGTGTTACAGGATTGTAGATTAACTGTTTTTACGGTTTGAAACTAGGGTTAAAACTAGGAATATATATATATATTCCCACTGCCCCCTTTCCTTCTACTCCTTTGAATTTCATCTCATTTCTTCCCAATCTGGCAAATCTTCCGATCTTTCAACTTCTTTCGCTGTCCACCTCCACATCCCAGTCCTTGTCTGTCCAACCGCGACAGATGCTTATCTCTTGTGGCTATTTTTGCCACACACCTGTCATTTCCATCAGCTTTTAACTGTGGGCTTACTCTGACCACTTCGGAGAGTGTCCAGTAGTTACTTCTACTATGCTCCCCTACTACCGGTGGTCGTTAGTTAGTGCAGTGGGACAGACCAGCTTTATTAGAGAAATACACAGAGACTGCACCCGTGGAGGAAGTTGAGACAGGTAGGCGATGGTGTGGATAGCTCAGAAGAGAGAGTTGGAGGAAACTGACAACAAGTGTTGAAACAGATTGAAATCATACAAGAAATTGAAAAGGTTTATTTTATATTAAAGAGACATTCCTGAGTTTGCTGCATTGTAATATGTTTTCGACTAATAAAATAATTTTACGATTAAACTTACATATTAAATATATTTTCTTGTTTCGAATATCAGTGTCTGTATATTCAATGTGTTTTTGGTCGTCTTAATATTTGCAAGAAGCCCAAACTTCTTTGTTGCCTCCCCAAAACAATATTAAGATGATAAATAAAATGCTTAGCGTTCTTTGCTTGAAATATTCTTCACAACCGTACTGACATTCAGACGCGCACTTGTTTATAGAAACTGAAGAAAAAGGTTTCTGGAGTCTGTATTGGTGCGTTATAAGAGTGGCAGTCCTCCTACATTCGAACTGGGAACCATATATATCCGTTCTACGTAGACTCAAGTGTCGAAATAACCACGTGGGATACGTAATAGGCATTATTTCAAATGCGCTGAGATGCCATTAGCTAGATACTGGTATTTCTTTCCTTTGCCTAGGTTCGAACTGGGAACCATACATCTTAGTCAAGATATGCTTCTCTATTAACAGAAAGACAGCTAGCTAACCGAGATTCATTGTCGATTTGACTTCTTTTTTCTTTCTTTTTCTTTTTCTTCTTTTTTTTGGGGGGGGTGGGGTGGGGTGGGGTGGGGGGGCACAGGAGGTTGTGGGTATTTTTTTTTACCCCACCCCTAATTTGTTTTTTTGCTAGGTACGGCCCTGGTTCTGGTTCAGATAGGGGACATTCAACAACAGCTTTGTTTAAATATAATTGACTGGCTCCATAATCGTCACCCGCAGCATGTCACGAAATACCGGTTGACATTTTGGCGCCAAATGTACAGGCTTTGTTGCACATGGATTGAAATTTCACGTACGTCAGGAATTAGAATGAAGTACCGCTCTTGGGTAACGTAAACTATCGGCCTTAGAGCTGGCAGGTACTAGGTTCGAATCTCAGTAATAGTTTCCACTCAGATCGAGTTTTAAATATTAAAATTACATAGGCAATTAAAAACAAATTTACCCATCACAGTTGGTAGTAGACTATGGTACATTAAAGGGACATTCCCGAGTTTGCTGCATAGTAAGATTTTTCCGACTAATAAAATATTTCTATGATTAAACTTACATATTAAATATATTTTCTTGTTTAGAATATCAGTGTCTGTATAATTCAATGTGTTTCTGGTCTTATTATTTATAAGAAGCCCAAACTTTATTTCGTATGTACAAAAAAAATCTTTTTTAGGAAATAAAATGAAATTTAACCTAGTACAATTATTAGAACGATCACAAGCACGTTTAATATATAGCCACTGATATTTTATGTAGAAAAATATATTTGATATGTAATTACAGTCGTCAAAAAGTCTCTGTTAGTCGATAAAATCTTAAAAAGTGCAGCAAACTCGGGAATGTCCCTTTAAAACGTTTGTTTTGTTCATCGACACCACTAGAACACATTGTGGGATCGCATTCCATTTAAGTGATTTGATTAATGTTTTTTATTAGTAAGCCGAGCATGACGTAGCCCAGTGGTAAAGCGTTCGCTTGATGCGTTCTCGGTATCCCCGTCGGTAGGCCCATTGGGCTATTTCTCGTTCCAGCCAGTGCACCACGACTGCAATCTAATTAAAATTGGCTCCACTGGTTAATTACTATTACCTGTGGATCTAACAGCACCCCGTTGGAGTTCATGTCCAGTTGACCTTTCATTGCAAAATCATGCCAGTGATTTGAAAAGAATTTGAAAACATTCGGCATTATGCCGAGGGTATACGAAATGATTCGGGTGAATTACGAAGTATGCCGAAAACTAATTTCAATATAAAATTTTATATACAATTCCTTTCAAGATGAAAAAATGGTATAGCCATAAAATCTGTTTATGCTAGTTTACAATTATTACTGCACTTTTCCCCCTGTTTTTAATGTTGAAATAGACCAACAAGTTCGCCTATTGCATAAATAGTTTCGCCCGATATTTTTAGAATTTGTATGCTCACGAATAACGCTATAAAAGGCAAAGTGTAATTGGTCGATATTTAAATTGTTATTTATAGATGAAAAGTCACCTGGACATGGGAGTCCACGCAATGCTGTTAGATCTACTGGTAGACCAGTAGAGCTAATTTTAATCAGATTGACCACGACTGGTACATCAAAAGCCGTGGTATGTGTTAACCTGTCTTTGGGATGGTGCATATAAAATATCTCTTGCTACTGATGGAAAAATTTAACGGTTTTCCTCTTTAAGACTGTCAAAATTAGCAAATGTATGACATCGAATAATCGATGATTAATAAATCAATGTGCTCTAGTGATGTCGTTAAACAAAACAAACGTCTTCTTCTTGCTGGACTTGAGGATAAAATTGTTGAGTATAAGATACTTACTAATAACAGTCACCGGTAGCAGGGAAAATACTATACCACACTCAAGTGTTTGCTTATTGACTGTTAAAACAGTTATGTTTGACATCCAACAGCCGATGATTGATAAATCAATGTGCTCTTCTGGTGTCGTTAAACAAACACACACTGTATAACAATCTCGTATATCGAAGCATGTTGTCGAATTCTCGTTGGCTACAGAGTTATTATTTTCCGGTTTTACGGTATGAGAAAGGGACCGGTCTCGGCGGTGTCGTGGTTAAGCCATCCGATATAAGGCTGGTAGGTACAGGGTTCGCAGCCCGGTACCGGCTCCCACCCAGAGTGAGTTTTAACGACTCAATGGGTAGGCGCAAGAACACTACACCCTCTCTCTCTCTCTCTCTCTCTCTCTCTCTCTCTCTCTCTCTCTCTCTCTCTCTCTCTCTCTCTCTCTCTCTCTCTCTCTCTCTCACACACACACACACTCTCTCTCACTAACTACTAACAGCTAACCCAGACAACCCAGCTAGCTGACGTGTGTATCCAGGACAGCGTGCTTGAACCTTAATTGCATATAGAAAGGAAGGAAGGAACTGTTTTATTTAACGACTCACTCAACACAATTTATTTACGGTTATATGGCGTTGGACATATGGTTAAGGACCACACAGATATTGAGATCTAGGAAACCCGCTGTCGCCACTTCATGGGCTACTCTTTTTGATTAGCAGCAAGGGATCTTTTATATGCACCATCTCATAGACAAGATAGCACATACCTTTGATAAACCAGTCGTGGTGCACTGGCTGGAGCGAGAAATAGCCCAATGGGCCCACCGACGGGGATCGATGTCAGACCGACCGTACATCACGCGAGAGCTTTTCCACTGGCCTACGTCTCGCCCTCTGTTATCTCGAAGCTATAAAACTCGATCCTCGATCCGCCCGTGCAATCCGCCAACCACACAAAACAGAAAATAGAGATTAAAAGTTTGTGTCAAAAATCCATACGACTTAGTCAAAGCTAAACCGTGTCATGCACCGAAATAGTTTGGGATAATTAAAACTCTCAAAACAGATGAAAAAGGAGTAAACTATTAAATTAACCTGCCATGGCTTGAAAAGGGTTAATTTTGAGGATCTGCGCTTTTACAACTGTCGACCCAGTCTAAACTAACAATGCCCGTAATGGTGTCTCATTGATCGCCTCATATCCCGTTAATCCATTGTTCCGGCTTCTTTTATGAGCAAACCGCGTAAAATTGCTCATCCCGCGAGCGTCATTCTTGAATGGAACATTCCCTAAGGGACCTGTCATTGTCTTTGATGTGTCGAATTGTCTTCTTTTTCTTTTTTTGGCAAGCCGTGTTTTTAGTATGTCAACGATTTGGTTAACCGAGTATCAGGTAGATGAAAGATTCTGTGGGCATCAAACTCCATCGCGATGCCGAAAACCGTTTTACAGTTTTATAGCCAGTAGTTTAAGGGAAATGTTTTCTTTATTTCTTTGCCTTTATAGGGTGTATACTACCAAATCAAGTCCCATAGACGACAATAGTAACATATGTGGCTAAAACTCTTACCTGCAGCGTACTAATCGACATAACGCCACGGATATAAATACTACCACCCCTCACTCTTAAAGTGAATCAGAAAAATTGGGGGGTCAAGCTGATCATTTCTGAGATAACGGGTAGCGTCTATGACTACCCTAGTTCCGCACAAAATGTAAGTACTTTTTTTTGCAGGTACCCCATACACGTTTCAAGCAGTGGTACTAGATGAAATAAAATTTCATGCATTTTTTGCCCAGATGAAACTCTTAATTTGACAACCAACACGCTCACATTTATCACCAATCACAGAACTTGTGGCGTTAACTTCTCTATGAAAAGTTGGGTGCACCTCGAACTTTGACTCAGCCGGAAGTTATTTGGTTTAGTGCTCCCACTAAAGATCAGTTTCGTGTGTAAAAAATTCAGTATGTCCCCTATACCACGTTCGTACAGTTTGCCTCTTGTTAATAATATTGTAAGATAGTGTATGGAAGTTTAATATTTAATATACAAATATTTGACATCCAATAACCGATTATTAATTAATCAATGTGCTCTAGTGGTGTTGTTAAACAAGAAGGTTTTTTAATGAATGATTTATTCTTCTTGCAGTTTATTTTGTTTAAAGACATCGTTTGGTATTTAATCATCGGCTACTGGATTTCAAACATTTCGTATTTTTGACACGGAGTCTTACAGAAAACCCGCTACGTCTTTCCATTAGTAGCAATGGATTTTTTATATCCACTTTCCCACAAACAGGGCAGTACATGCCACGGTCTACGATATACCTGTCGTGGGGAACTGTTTGTGACGGGGCGAGATCCAATCAAATAATGACTTCATTAGGGTGGTTCGATCCTACGGTGCAAGCACCTCGGGCGAGCACTCTACCGACTGAACTAAAACCCGCCCCTCTCCATATAGAATGCCTGTAAAATATGTGAGAATTTATTATTCCAAACATCAAATTAAGTTTTTGACAAAAATGCACTCTAATATTGTACGAAGACCAAGTATGTTTAGTATATAAAACGAAACACCATAGAGTATCAGCTATTTTTTATTATTAGTGTGGGTTTCCAAATCCGAAACTCCAAACATGTATGTCTTTGGTAATTAGCTTTAGCACGTTGAACTTCCGGAAGACCTCGGTGTTTCACGCCAAACCCCGGGCAATTCCGTCATTCGGGATGGAGACCTCTATTGTGTGAAGTGCTTGCCGACGAATTCTTCGTCGCTTATCCGTCCATCTCCTACAATAACGATCATTATAATGGGTTAGCAGATAACGACTGATAATATCCACAAGTGAATGATACACAGACAGGCAACCCTGCACCACGATCAGACGAGCTGACTAACACAGAATTCAGACACATGCATACCTTTTCTAGTATCAGTCACCTATAGCCCTCCCCTTATTGCTATGTTATAGTAGAGGGCTAGAGGGGACTGTGTGTATTAGCTGGTCACCTCTAGCTTTCCCCTTATTGATATGTTGTAGGAGAGGGCTAGAGGGGACTGTGTGAATTGCTCGAGTCATCTCTAGCCCTCCCCTTATTGATATGTTGTAGGAGAGGGCTAGAGGGGACTATGTGAATTAGCTCGAGTCATCTCTAGCCCTCCCCTTATTGATATGTTGTAGGGGAGGGCTAGAGGGGACTGTGTGAATTAGCTCGAGTCATCTCTAGCCCTCCCCTTATTGGTATGTTGTAGGGGAGGGCTAGAGGGGACTGTTTGAATTAGCTCGAGTCACCTCTAGCCCTTTCCTTATTGGTATGTTGTAGGGGAGGGCTAGAGGGGACTGTGTGTATTAGCTGGTCACCTCTAGCTTTCCCCTTGTTGCATTGTTGTAGGGGCTGGCTAGAGGGGACTGTGTGTATTAGCTGGTCACCTGTAGCCCTCCCCTTATTGAAATGTTGTAGTAGAGGGCTAGAGGGGACTGTGTGTATTAGCTCGAGTCACCTCAAGCCCTCCCCTTATTGTTATGTTGTAGGGAAGGGCTAGAGGGGACTGTGTGTATTAGCTCGAGTCACCTCTAGCCCTCCCCTTATTGTTATGTTGTAGGGAAGGGCTAGAGGGGACTGTGTGTATTAGCTCGAGCCCTCCCCTTATTGATATGTTGTAGTGGAGGGCTAGAGGGGACTGTGTGTATTAGCTCGAGTCACCTCTAGCCCTCCCCTTATTGTTATGTTGTAGGGAAGGGCTAGAGGGGACTGTGTGTATTAGCTCGAGTCACCTCGAGGGGACTGTGTGTATTAGCTGGTCACCTCTAGCTTTCCCCTTATTGCTATGTTGTAGGGGAGGGCTAGAGGGGACTGTGTGTATTAGCCCGAGTCACCTCTAGCCCTCCCCTTATTGATATGTTGTAGTGGAGGGCTAGAGGGGACTGTGTGTATTAGCTCGAGTCACCTCTAGCCCTCCCCTTATTGTTATGTTGTAGGGAAGGGCTAGAGGGGACTGTGTGTATTAGCTCGAGTCACCTCGAGGGGACTGTGTGTATTAGCTGGTCACCTCTAGCTTTCCCCTTATTGCTATGTTGTAAGGGAGGGCTAGAGGGGACTGTGTGTATTAGCTCGAGTCACCTCTAGCCCTCCCCTTATTGATATGTTGTAGGGGAGGGCTAGAGGGGACTGTGTGTATTAGCTCGAATCACCTCTAGCCCATCTCTTATTGCTGGGTTGTAGTGGAGGGCTAGAGGGGGCTGTGTGTATTAGCTCGAGTCACCTCTAGCCCTCCCCTTATTGATATGTTGTAGGGGAGGGCTAGAGGGGGCTGTGTGTATTAGCTCGAGTCACCTCTAGCCCATCTCTTATTGCTGTGTTGTAGTGGAGGGCTAGAGGGGACTGTGTATTAGCTCGAGTCACCTCTAGTCCTTCTCTTACTGATGCGTTGTATATATGTCGATTGATATGCTGTAGGTATGAGTTTTAGCCACATATGTTATTATTGTCGTCTATTGGATTTGATTTGGAGGTATACACCCTACACTCTGGTAACAGCGCGCCTACCAAAGGCTGGTTGAAACGAATTGCTTTACCCTAGTCGGACCTAATATTTGAATATCATTCTATTGATTTCACGATTGTTCAGTGTGTATTATTGTGAGCGGACACCTCTACCAACATAACACTAACAACGAACAACATCATGAGCACTTTAATACACAGAAGGCGGGACGAAACCCAGTGGTAAAGTGCCCGCAGTCGGTCTAGGATCGATCTCCGTCATTGGAAAGAAAGAAAGAAATGTTTTATTTAACGACGCACTCAACACATTTTATTTACGGTTATATGGTGTCAGACATATGGTTAAGGACCACACAGATTTTGAGAGGAAACCCGCTGTCACCACTACATGGGCTACTCTTTCCGATTAGCAGCAAGGGATATTTTATTTGCGCTTCCCACAGGCAGGATAGAACAAACCATGGCCTTTGTTGAACCAGTTATGGATCACTGGTCGGTGCAAGTGATTTACACCTACCCATTGAGCCTTGCGGAGCACTCACTCAGGGTTTGGAGTCGGTATCTGGATTAAAAATCCCATGCCTCGACTGGGATCCGAACCCAGTACCTACCAGCCTGTAGACCGATGGCCTAACCACTACGCCACCGAGGCCGGTTCCCCGTCATTGGAACCATTGGGCTATTTCTCGTTCCAGCCAGTGCACCACAACTGGTATATCATAGGCCGTGGTATGTGCTGTCCTGTCTTTGGGGTGGTGCATATAAAAGATCCCTTGCTACCAATGGAACAATGTAGCGGGTTTCCTCTCTAAGACTGTTTGTCAAAATTACAAAATTTTGACATCCAATAGCCAATGATTAACAAATCAATGCGCTCTAGTGGTGTCGTTAAAAATATTTACTACACAGACGATATTTAACAAGTGATTAGCTGATCCACACATTACACGAGAAACACGAGACGAAAAAAAAAATGAACAGCCACCCTCCCACCAAAAAAACCAAAAAAAAACCTGAAACCACACAAAACAATAAACAAAAACAATAACAACAAAACAACTTGACACACTACAATTCAATTATTTAATGTCAATAACATATGCACTATCCGAAAAAATATTCATTGTGGAATATTAATTCATAATATATAATGTATGTATGTATGTATGTATGTATGTATGTATGTATATGTATATGTATATGTATATGTATATGTGTATGTATGTATGTATGTATGTATGTATATGTGTATGTATGTATTTAAGAAGGACTTTTTTAAAAACTAAAAAAAAAATATTTTCTAATTTTGCCCCAGGGATTTGAAATTGATTTTAAATTAGCCGTTGTGATATACAAAATATAACTGTTTTTCGGTCAGTCTTGTTTTAAATTTATTTGGCTAGTACTATGTTTTGTTTACAGCCGGATACGATGTATTTGTTTTTAAAAATATTGTTAGGAAAGGGATAACAACAAACCAACCGCTGAAAGATGGACCGACTTAGAGGCTTAGACGCAGGCTTAGGCGGCGTGTAGTCGGGTGGAGACTAAGATATCCTTGAGACAATACAATACAATACAATACTAAATTATTACAATACAGCATTCAATAAAATACAATGCATTACAATATAGTACAATCAGAGTACCGTACAGTACAGTGCAATACAGTACAATACAATAGAGTACAGTACAGTACAATACAGTGCAGTGCAGTGCAGTGCAGTGCAGTGCAGTACAGTGAAGTACAAAACAGTACAGTACAAAATACAATACGATGCGTGTAGAACAGTACAGTACAGTACCAAACAGTACAGTACAAAATACAATACGATGCGTCTAGAATAGTACAGTACAATACAATACAATGGCAGTGCAGAACAGAACAGAACAATACAAAACAAAACAATACAAAATAATGACAGTGTAGAACATAACGGTACAGTACAAAACAATACAATAACAGTATAGAACAGGACCGTACAAAACTATACAATACAATGCCAGTGTAGAACAGTACAGTACAATACAAAACTACAATACAGTGACAGCGTAGAACAGTACAGTACAAAACTATACAATACAATGCAATATAATGAGTGTAGAACAGTACAGTACAATACAAAACTACAATACAATGATAGTGTAGAACAGTACAGTACAAAACTATACAATACAATGACAGTGTAGAACAGAACAGTACAGTACAGTACAATACAATACAATACAATGTCAGTGTAGAACAGAACAGAACAGTACAATACAAAACAATACAATACAATGTCAGTGTAGAACAGAACAGAACAGTACAATACAAAACAATACAATACAATATCAGTGTAGAACAGAACAGTACAGTACAATACAAAACAATACAGTACAATACAATACAATACAATGTCAGTGTAGAACAGAATAAAGGATTTCGCAGTACTTACTGTTTTTATCTATCCACACCGTTAACATGGTTTTTAGTAAGGACCGGTTCTTCACCAGCAGCTCCGCTACTTCGTCCACACTAAACACCTCCCTGAATCAGAGAAAGGAAGATAATATTTCACTCTGTCTGTTCGTTCGTTTGTTACTTGTATATTTGTTCCACAAACACCAAACGCTGAATTTACGACGCCTGTTTATGTCTTACTCGCGTGTAACTACATATATTTACAATGTTTAAACATCTGCGTTTGAGGAAAACAGGATTCGTAAATTCTTCGAACAAATATCGTGAACCCTTAAAGGGACAATGCTGAGTTTACGGCAGTTGTTAATGGAAAGAAAGAAAGAAAGAAATGTTTTATTTAACGACGCACTCAACACATTTTATTTACGGTTATATGGCGTCAGACATATGGTTAAGGACCACACAGATTTTGAGAGGAAACCCGCTGTCGCCACTACATGGGCTACTCTTCCGATTAGCAGCAATGGATCTTTTATTTGCGCTTCCCACAGGCAGGATAGCACAAACCATGGCCTTTGTTGAACCAGTTATGGATCACTGGTCGGTGCAAGTAGTTTACACCTACCCATTGAGCCTTGCGGAGCATTCACTCGGGGTTTGGAGTCGGTATCGGGATTAATAATCCCATGCCTCGACTCGGATCCGAACCCAGTACCTACCAGCCTGTAGACCGATGGCCTAACCACGACGCCACCGAGGCCGGTTCAGTTGTTAAAGGTGTAGACCCTAGTTTATGTTACACCCCTGCACCACGGCGAGGTTACAGCACGTGCAGGGTGTTTACAAACTAGGGGCTGTCTCTTTAAACGGACTCTCCTGGGTTGTCGGCGACTGTTAAAGGGACATTCCCGAGTTTGCTTCAATTTTTAAGATGTTATCGACTAATAGAGACTTTTTAACGATTGTAATTACATATCAAATATATTTTTCTGCATAAAATATTAGTGACTGTATATTAAAGGGACATTCCCGAGTTTTCTGCAATTTTTAAGATGTTATCGACTAACAGAGACTTTTTAACGATTGTAATTACATATCAAATATATTTTTCTGCATAAAATATTAGTGACTGTATATTAAAGGGACATTCCCGAGTTTTCTGCAATTTTTAAGATGTTATCGACTAACAGAGACTTTTTAACGATTGTAATTACATATCAAATATATTTTTCTACATAAAATATTAGTGACTGTATATTAAAGGGACATTCCTGAGTTTGCTGCAATGTTTAAGATGTTATCGACTAACAGAGACTTTTTAACGATTGTAATTACATATCAAATATATTTTTCTGCATAAAATATTAGTGACTGTATATTAAAGGGACATTCCCGAGTTTTCTGCAATTTTTAAGATGTTATCGACTAACAGAGACTTTTTAACGATTGTAATTACATATCAAATATATTTTTCTGCATAAAATATTAGTGGTTGTATATTAAACGTGTTTCTGATAGTTCTAATATTTGTCCTAGTTCAAATTTAATTTTATTTCCTAAAATATAATTTGTTCGTACGTATGAAATTATTTGAAAAAATCCAGTCTGGGCTTCTTACAAATATTAAGACGATCAGAAACACATTTAATATACAGACACTGATATTCTAAACAAAAAAATATATTTAACATGGAAGTTTAATCGTATAAATAGTTTATTTGCCGAAAACATCTTACAGTGCAGCAAACTCAGAAATGTCCCTTTAAGATGATATCGACCAACACAGACTTTTTAACGACTGTAATTACATATTAAATATATCTTTTTTTCTAAATTATGTATATTAAAAGTGGCTCTTTGTATTAGGTGAAACATTTTATTTCCTAATATATGTCTTCGTATGTACGAAATTATTGGAATACTAAAATATTGGAATACTAAATTATTAGAATACTAAATTATTGGTTACTTACAAATACTTACAAATATAAGGACGATATGAAAAGCATTGAATATACTGACATTGCTGTTTTAAAAAAGATGTATTTAATAATTCATTCTAGTCGTTACAAAATCTTATTAGTCGAAAACATCTTACAGCGTAGTAAAGTCTCAACAGTCCCTCTAAGGGTGCATACTACCAAATCAAATCCCATAGACAACAGTAGCATATGTGGCTAAAACTCCTACCTGTAGCGTATCACCAAACAACACATAAACACCACATTTATAAATACTACCATCCCCTACCATCCCTTACCCTTAAACTGAATCAGAAAAAATGGGGATCAAGCTGCTCATTTAAAGAGATAACGGGTAGCTATGACTACCCAAGTTCCGCACAAAATTTTAGTTACCCAGGGGGCAAAACCCCTTTTACTCGAAAAATGGACCCGGTGTTCTGTAAAAGGTTTGTCACCTAAATTCATATCTTTATATATCTAGTATCACAACCTAGGTGGACAACCTTGCCAACAAGCTACTGGAAATTTGTTATTCGCTGTTAAACATGACGCCTCTCTGTGAAATTCACGCAATGGTTTTCACTTGCCCAGTAGGCAGTCTCTGATTTGGTCTCTTTTTGAAAAATGTTTACTTTATGTTTGAAGTTGATTCCAAGTGAATTTTTTCCACGGAATACAATGGTACTAACCGCTTTTTGATAAAGTGTGTCCAACATGACCTTTCGGACCACCCAATTTCTGCTGGGGGGGGGGGGGGGGGGGAGGTCAACATGAAAACCTACTTATATATGTAAATATTGGTCGATTTGGATACTTTTTGCACCGATTTATATCACTTCACGGTGGCCAATTCAATCAAATAATTTTCGAAATCCAAGATGGCCGCCATTATGCTCAACATTCAAAATAGCTGCCAAAATGGTGAAATGTTCTAATATACATAATGTTCCAAATATATTTCAAATTCTTTTAATGTTTTTATTCTGTATACAGTATTTATTGCCACAGTTTTGTAGTAGATTGATAATAAAATAAAAATTAACCAAAATGGCCCTTACAAATAGAGAAATGTTATCAGATATGGCATCCAATATACAGACTTTGTAAAACAAGTTCACAAAAAACCACAATACATAGACTAAACTTGTTAAAATTATGTTTTTATGTTGATAATTTTATCGCGAATAATTGATGATGAACACAATTTATGTGGAGGTTTATCAACCTAGTAGTTGTTTTATAAATTATAACAAAGAATTATTTTTGTGGGATATACTTTTTTTTTTTTTTTTTTTTTTTTTTGGGGGGGGGGGGGGGGGGGATTTAATCGACTATTCGATTAATAAATCATGAAAAAAAAGTTATTACCTTTACCTTTTTTCCTGCAGATTTGATATGGGAACTGAAGGGGGGATGTAAAACAAGGTATAAGCTACCACAAGCAGTTGTTTAAAGTACTCCTAAGATCAACTTTAAACAGATTGCATAGACTATATGCGAAATTCCTCATCCAGATAATATACAAACCTGTTATCACCTTGTCAGCAGATTAGACTAGTTCAGCAATATGGGAAGTAAGATCTTTCTACAAAAATTGCCGTTTTAAGTCTGGCATCAGATACACTTGATAAAGTAGTAAACAATAAAGCACTAAAATTGACACCGCCACACCCTGGAGGAATGGCCAAATAGATCAGTGACTTGTGGATTGCCTAAATATGATCCACTTCCAACGTACAGGAAACAATTTTCCAGTTCCTAATATGCTGTTTAGTTTTTAATCACCAAAACGTTGACAAAAACACGCCTTATATCTATGAAGAGATGACAAATATTCAAAATCTCAGAATCCCTGCAGTCTCTTGAACGAAAGGTTTTAATGGATCACTGCGTAGTGCAAAACTCACTAAAATACCACTGGATCAGATCATGGAAGCACCAATCAACAGACTCTCCACGAAGACAGGTGGCCTGTCTTGTGCTATTGAGCGATAGGTGTACATAAAACATTATTTGGCTGCACTCAATATTTCGAGAAATGCACAAACGCAACGGGTTAATGAACTTGGTGTAAAGTAAATGCAGAAAGATGCGAATCACGAAGGATATCACTTCTTCTGAGCCCTAACAATCATCGGAAAATACTTCAGAAACAGATACAGTGATCGTGTTACGAAATAACAGATCACATTTTACAACTTGACAGAAAAAAGAAAGAAAAAAAGACTTAGGGATGTTTGTTGCAATTCTTGTTGATTTTGATGAGAAAAAAACACTGGATGTGACCTATCTAATATGGTGAGGCTGATCACAAAAAAAAAGTCACGTGCTACTTCTAATAACCGAGGTGTCAGCAGGACATCATCAAAGGCTTTGTTAAGAAACAATATCCAACTTCTTTCGTAATAAACACCAACATCGGTTCAATCCGGGGAAAGACAATACAGTATTGTAGATGCTATGCGAGTTGTATGAAGAATTCCCATATCACTAATATTGACCCTCCAACTTTCAAATCCTAGGTAGACATGATTGTGAATTACCGTAAGTTACTGCTAAATACTACTCTTCATCTCATTTTTTATGGTTATAGCTCAGAAAGGGGATAGCTGTACTTCTCCAAATAATGGCCAGACAGAAGTAGAGAACAGAGAACCTTTGATCTCAGTCAAATCTTACTAAAACTGTGAGAATGGGATGATGTTTTTTTTACAAATGATGCTAACAAACAACCGAAGACAAGACGGAACTCCTTCGCCACTAATGGTTGTCTGGTGTTTGACATATCAACAGTACATCTATATCACAAACGATACCCAGTATGGATATCTGTTTGTACATACATACAGTCCAAATACAGCCGTATCCGACCTTCGTTAATTTCACAGAGGTTGACCCAAGGCTTGTACTGCATGCTATCTAAGCTTTGATGAGGCACACAAGAACATCTCATGGCTGATTATACTGCTGTGTGCATACCGGTACTCGTGCTTCTTATTACTATCAAATGCAAGGACCATCAACATTGAAAAGAAGGATCATGCACTGGACATAACAGGCTGAACACACACATGCACAGGAGGTTCCGCCTTGTCTCCTCGCCTATATGCACATGCGGTCAAGAAGACCAGACACCAGAGCACATCCTCCAGAGATGTCCGCAGCAGCAGAAGATCAGGGAGGAGATCTGGCCTCACCAATAATCTCTTGCTACCAAGCTCTATGGTATCAAGGAGGACCTGGAGAGGACGATGCTCTTCATCGTACGATCAAATTTAGAAGTGTTGTCAGCGAACGCAAAGAAGAAGAAAAGAAGGATAATCTACGACAATGTCACGGCATTGGCGGTATACCTTGTAAACGCCTACCAGCTTTCCGTCTGGCAACTGGGGGGGGGGGGGGGGGGGGGGGGAGGGGCGACTATACCCATCCATTGTTTAGGTTTTCCAAATTTCAGATTTTCATGATGCAGAAATGTCATGACTGACAAGTTGGGGACAACATCTATACATGCGGATACGATATGGTATGCAACCGGTCCAAAATGGAAAAAAAAAAACCTGGGAAAAGTCGGTACATTATGCTATTCCCTGACAAAAGGGAGAAAGATGCGATTCACACTTACGAAGCACCTGCCTAGAATACCAAGTTGGCCAACACCGCTGACCATGACATACTAGATGAGCTAAGATGATAATGCATCCAGTTTGATACCGATGATGACAGCTCGAAATCGGAAGACAATTGTCAGTCCAGTGAGGAAAGTAGATGGCATTTATGTTTACGTCACACTGTTCCATATTACACATTATTTTAGGTATTCTGTATATATCACTCGTCTGAGAGTGATTCACAACTGCCAAAATGCCTTTTTGACTGAGATACTTTTTGAATTCTGATATCAATTTTGTCGTTGAGATTTCGGTAACATTTCAGAATGTATGATTCATATTGTTAGTCTATAGTCCTTGCCACATGGAACGTAATTTTTTTTAATATGGTATTTACTACAAGTTATTTATTTTTATGCCGATCGTTGTTTTTTAAATTGACATACAAATAGTGGGGTTTTTTTGTTATTTCCCAAAGACTTTTACTTTTGTTGTTACATTAACTCTATTCATGGAGGCTGGGAAAGACTATAGGTGATTTTTTCATTTTTTGTAGTACCCATTGTTAGTAGTGTTTTATGTGTTGTTGATATTAATGAGATTTGAAATGGATTTGGTGAAACCATTAGACAACTTCACCATATTTGGAGGCCATTTTGAATGCTGAGCATAATGGCAGCCATCTTGGATTAAAAAAATTATTTTATTGAATTGACCATCCTGGAATTGATATAAATCGATACAAAAAGTATCCAAATCGACCAACATTTACATATATAAGTAGGTTTTAATGTTGACCCCCGAGCACAAAAAAAAACTTTTTGTTATAGATACCCCATGCATGTTTCAAGCACAAGGCTACTTGACACAGTGGTACTAGATGAAATAAAATTGCATACATGTTTTGTCCAGATGAAAGTATTTTTTTACAATCAACACACTGACATTTATCACCAATCACAGGACTTGTGGCATTAACTTCTCTATCAAAATTCCGGTGCACTTCGAACTTTGACCCAGCCGGAAGTTATTTACCAAATTGCAAAACGTTTTCTCTTACTGTTTAATATGTAATTTTAGTCGCTAAAAGTTAAAGTTTGTTACATGCTCTCCATTATCAACTTTAAAAAAAATATGTAACGACACCACTACAGCACACTGAATTATTAATTAATCATCGGCTATTGGATGTCAAACAATTCGGTAATTTTGATATTAGTCTTAGAGTGGAAACTCATTACATTTTCCTAATTAATAGAAAGGGATCATTTATAGTATCCAACCCACAGACAGGATAGCAGATATCACGACCTTTGATGTACCAGTCGTGGTGCATTGGCTGGAAAGAGAAATAGCCCAATTGGCCCACCGACGGGAATCGATCCTCGCTCATCAGGCGAGTGCTTTATCCCGCCCTAGTCGTTACAATATTTCCCGTTCCAGACAGTGCAACTCAACTGGTATGTAAAAGGCCGTGGTATGCGCTATCCTGTCTGTGGGATGGTGCGTTTAAAAGACACCTTGCTACTAATGGAAAAATGTAGCGGTGTTCCTCTCTAAGACTATAATATATGTCAAAATTACCAAATGTTTGACATCCAATAGCCGATTATTAATAAATTATTAATAAATGAATGTTCTGTAGAATCAAAACAAACAAACTTTAAGGTCCCACGTATGGCTGCTGTAAAGGAACTAAACTGTAAACTAAGCTGAATATCTTAAACACAAACTCAAACTGTGGTTTTAAGAGGGAGTTATTATTCTACGGGAGTCAGTTTGCAAATATGTGGGGAGTCGTAGTACTACGGGTTTTCCAGCAGGGAGTCATCTTTCTACTGTAGAAAAGTGACCGGGGGTCAGTATTCTACGGGAGTCAAAATACCACGTTACACCGGCCATAGTCGTTACAAATAATCTAATAGTCGGACACATGTTACAATCACAGCAGGCGTTCGTAATAATGGATTCTAATCGTAAAACGTGTACCTGTTTGCTACTTTTAACACGGCTTCTAGATCAGAAAACTGGCTCTTCTTTATGGGTAGTCGGTCGATCGAGTGACCTACGAAGGCGCCATGAATCGGCTCGGTCTTCATCGTTACAGGCTCTACAGGCTTGCCTCTGAGAGCGCCTGATAACGCCTGCAAGGTTAACAGATACGGTAGCATCGTGTGGTCTGTGAAAATAAAAAATAAATAAAAACACACAAGAAACCCCGAGTCATGACGGGAAATACCGGAACATAACGAAGAATATCAATATATAACGGAAAACGAAAGAAAACAAAAAATTACAAAATATAATGAGAAATGACCAACAAAAAAGAAAGAAAAAAAGACCCCCAAAAAACCCTGTTAATAATGAATATATAGAGGATAATAAACGAGTTATCAGTTATTATCAAATAATTTTCACTTGCCACGAGCTTGATAATAACTGATACAGAGTTTGTTATTCTTTTTATTATCCCAGCTATTTGTGGGTTTTAAAAGCCTTTATTTTTCGATATAGCCTACTTCGGCTACACGTCCATGTATATAGAAACGATGTAAACTAATTTACTGTCCTGGGTTATTTTCAAAACCTAAAGTTCGATATATCTGTAAAAAAAAACACCCAAAAAATAAACATCTATAATGAATTGCATTAAATTTCCATTTTATTATAAGTTTAACACTTAAACCAGAAAGACGTAAACACAAACCAGGCGCGGATTTAGTGGGGGTCCAAGGCCCCCCCCCCCCCCCCTATTTTTGGGGTCAAGTTATTTTTTTTTTTACTCAGATGCGAGGAAATCGCGTTTCAGGCCACTTAAATTTCAAAATTTCGCGGGGGAGCATGCCCTCGGGCCCCCCCCCCCCTATTTAAAAATCCTGGATCCGCGCCTGCAAACGCTTTAAACTACATGACGCCATTGTGTGTGTTTTGCAAAATCGTGATGACGTCATATTTAGTACCGACAAGGTGATTGGTTTGTTGGTGTCAAATAGTCCAATAGTAGTGTACGTTAAACCAATGCATGATAATTTTTCAGTGAGAAATTATGATTTTTATTTTTTCCCGTTATGAGTGCCTGCTCGGGTAATAAATAAAATGTGTATACAGTGGACTATCCAAGCCGGTATCTGCACATTTCTACATGTAAACAGTACGATCTCGTTATAATACCTTGAGAGAAATTCAGAAACGTCATGACTGACAAGTTGAGGACAACATCTATACATGCGGATACGACGATATGGTATGCAACCGGTCCAAATGGGAAAAAAAAGAAACACCTGGGAAAAGTCGGTACATCATGCTATGCCCTGACAAAGAGAGAAAGATGCGATTCACACTTACGAAGCACCTGCCTAGAATACCAAGTTGGCCAACACCGCTGACCATGACATACTAGATGAGCTAAGACGATGATGAATCCAGTTTGATACCGATGATAACAGCTCGAAATCGGACGACAACGTTCAGTCCATTGAGGACAGTAGATGGCATTTATGTTTACGTCACACTGTTCCATATTACACATTATTTTAGGTATTCTGTTATATCACTCGTCTGAGAGTGATTCACAACTGCCAAAATGCCCTTTCGACTGAGATACGTTTTGAATCTGATATCAATTTTGTCGTTGAGATTTCGGTAACATTGCACTGTGTATGATTCATATTGTTAGTCTATAGTCCTTGCCACATGAAACGTAATTGTTTTTTAATGTGGTATTTACTACAAGTTATTTATTTTTATGCCGATCGTTGTTTTTTAAATTGACATAAAAACAGTGGTTTTTTGTTATTTCCCAAAGACTTTTACTTTTGTTGTTACATTAACTCTATTCATGGAGGCTGGGAAAGACTATAGGTGATTTTTTCAATTTTTGTAGTACCCATTGTTAGTAATGTTTTATGTGTTGTTGATATTAATGAGATTTGAAATGGATTTGGTCAAACCATTAGACAACTTCTACGGGAAGTTTTTTTGGAATATAGGCACGTTAATAAAGTTAAAGAAAGAAAGCTTGAGAGGCATCTGTCTAATGAAAGAAAAAGATTTATTTTTATTTTATTTAACGACGCACTCAACACATTATTTTTACGGTTATATGAAGTCAGGCATATGGTTAAAGACCACACAGATTTTGAGAGAGAAACCGGCTGTCGCCACTTCATGGCCTACGGTACTCTTTTCGATTAGCAGCAAGGGTTCTTTTATATGCACCACCCCACAGGCAGGGTACCGGCTCCCACCCAGAGCGAGTTTTAACGACTCAATGGGTAGGTGTAAGACCACGACATCCTCTTCTCTCTCACTAACCAACTAACAACTAACTCACTGTCCTGGACAGACAGCCCAGATAGCTGAGGTGTGTGCCCAGGACAGCGTGTTTGAACCTTAATTGGATATAAGCACGAAAATAAGTTGAAATGAAACAATTCTAATTTACGAAAATGGGAATGCTGTAACCACTTCCTGTTGATCTTTATTTTGTTTACTATTTAATCTCGCTGCACCCTTTGACATTTAGGGGGCGGGTCGTAGCCCAGTGTTTAAGCGTTCGCTTGATGCGCGGTCGGTCTAAGATCGATCGCCATAGGTGGACCTATTGGGCTATTTCTCGTTCCGGCCAGTGCTCCACAACTGGTGTAACAAAGGCCGTGGTATGTACTATTCTGTCTGTGGGATGGTGCATATAAAAGATCCCTTGCTGCTAACTGAAAAGAGTAGCCCATGAAGTGGCGACAGCGGGTTTCTCTCTCAAAATCTGTGTGGTCCTTAACGATATTTTCCGACGCCCTATAACCGTAAATAAAATGTGTTGAGTGCGTCGTTAAATAAGACATTTTCTTCCTTCCCTTTGAGCTTTACGACTTAAATATACTGACGTCTGACTGTATTTTTAAAATATGAAGGTAAAAACTAAAATTATATTGCTTTAAAAGTTTAGGTTGTTAGTGAATTTATTTTTAAAGATGATTTGTCATTATCCATTAATCACAAATGGATGTTTACAATATCACTTCATTACTTTTTTTTTTTTTTCGTTTTTGGTAATTTTGAAAATGATCATCTATTTTTTTAAATGTTGCATGTAATAACAAAACAATAATTTGCATTGGTAATTTAGGCCGCACCTGGATTTTATGTTTTTTACTAATCAGCTGGCAATTTTCATCAGTCCCAAATGGATGTTTAAATTGTCACTTTGTTACTTTTTTGTGTAATTTTGGAAGTGATACGGTCAACACAATTCTTCCGGGATACAGGATTACCATTACCACTGTTCTGTTCTGTATGTCCGTAACGTAATATCCGTCTCGCTTTCAAAGTAAATTGCCATAGACACGTATTATTTGCGTTGCGAAAGATCTTTTCAAGGCTCAGTGTCACGCAATGCATTTAATCAACCACGATTTGGCTTTTTTATGTTACGTGAGGAGTTGGTTTGTAATCATTTTCAAATTTATCCGTTTCCTTGTACAATAGAACCTGTTTTTTCCTATCTCTTTTGTGTCGGATTTTATTGTTCTTTTTGTTTCACTCTCTCTCTCTCTCTTTTTATTTCGCAAGAGCTTTAATATTACTTCTGCGATGACTTTGATAATGCGCCATGTTCGTCTAATGGGAAATTGTCAGTTTGAAGAAAGGCGGGAAATGGCAGACGACACGGTTGATGTCATGCGATACGCATGGCTGATCACGTGCGTGGGACTTCTGGGTGAATGCCACCAAATGAAATCCCACAAATGTCAATGCGTCGTAAGCTGCGACATGCAACCTTTAATCAGCACATATATCATGGTAATTCTGACAAAGACTTGGAGAGGAAACCGGCCGGACGTAGCCCAGTGCGTGGTAAAGTGCTTGCTTGATGCGTGGGTCGCCACTAGGATCGATCCCCGTCGGTGGGCCCATTGGGCTATTTCTCACTATAGGCAGTGCACCACGACTGGTGTATCAAAGGCCATGGCGTGTGCTATCCTGTCTGTGAATAAAATAAAATAAAATATCTCTTGCTACTAATGCAGCGGGTTTCCTCTCTAATACTATATGTCAAAATTACCAAATGTTTGACATCCAATAGCCTGTGATTAATAAATCAATGTGTTCAACAAAACAAACTTCTTCTGGAGAGGAAACCCGCTACAATTTTCCATGAGTAGCAAGGAATCTTTATAAAATCAATAATTCAGTTTATTACGCTAAAGCAGAAATCAGCCATTGGCTGAAACATACTAAATACATTGCGTGACTATTGAAGTTAAAGTTTTTTGTTTAACGACACCACTAGAGGACATTGATTAAATAATCATCGGCTACTGGATGTCAGACATTTGGTAATTTTAACATAAAGTCTTAGAGAAGAAACCTGCTACATGTTTACATTAGTAGCTATGGATCTTTCATATTATGCATCATCACATAGAAACGATAGCATACCACGGCCTTTGATATACCAGTCGTGGTGCACTGCCTGGGACGAGAAAGAACTCAATGCGCCCACCGACGGTCGATCGATCCTAGACCGACGGTGCATCAAAGGAGCGCTCTGCTACTGGGCTACGTTCCACAACTGAAATGATGATCTTATCTTTATTGTTTATTGTTCGTTGTTCATTTTATTTTATACAGTATGTTATTTCATCACGCGAAGATGGATTTGTATAGGCCTACCTATTGCCTGTTTGGCGATCCACTCCATTTACTGAACAAATATTGTTTAATAAAAAACAAATACTGCAAATAATCGACGACAAATAATTTGCACATTGTCAGTCCTATGGTGTTATTTGATACATTTGATATAGTCGATAAATTGATGTAATTAAAAGCATATTGTAAGTCAGATATTTAGGATTCCCCAACCATGACATTGTCATTGATCTTGGGATAACAGACAATCTTCTCTTTTGTTAAAGTTGCACATTTTCAATTAAACAAAAAAAGCGTCACTAATTACCCTAACGTCACATGAAGACGCTGTAGCCGATAAACCAACCTCCACTGAAGAGATTCGAACCAGGGATTCGCTGTGCCAAGAGTTCAGCGTTCTACCAACTGAGGTATATCAAAGGCGGAGGTATGCCGTGTCCTGTATCTGAGAAAAGGTACATATAAAAGCCGTCTTGCTGCCAATGTCGCGGGTTTCATCTGACTACGCCCCATAGTGCTTATCCCTGTTATTCAAAGTTTGTTTTGTTTAACGACACCACTAGAGCACATCGATTTATTAATCATCGGCTATTGAATGTCATACATTTATTAATGTTGACATATAGCCACGCAATTCAGTCATCGTGGTATGTAGCTGGTTGTTTATTCGAACTTGCATGCGAAAGATATTCTACTGGTTTTCGAAACGAGAAATGCTAGGCTCAGACTACCAACTGCCGGCACAACGTTGGCCAATTCAACGGTTGCGTTGTAATTTTCACAACTCTCGATGGGAACATTATTGAATGGGGGTGCTGTCGGATTTCTTTCCGTAGTGTGTGTATTACTTGTTAATATGTGAAATATTTGTTATCGGCGAACTCGAAAATTATGAATGTGATGGTATTTAACGTCAAACATGGGGTTATTGTTGTATTAGAGCGGGAATCTTTGCCTACCCGGTGGTAAGCAGCAATTCCGTGTTTTCGCTATAGAGTTATCTCTGACTGAGAGGCAGAGTACTCGGGTTAGGGGGGAGAGAGAGAGAGAGAGAGGGGGGGTGAGAGGGTGAGAGAGAGAGCGGAGAGAGAGAGAGAGAGAGAGAGAGAGAGAGAGAGAGAGGAGAGAGAGAGAGAGAGAGAGAGAGAGAGAGAGAGATTCCTGCTCAATTCCCCGTCACCCATTTTCCACCCATTTCATCTCCTATCGCTATCCAGTAAATATCAGCCAGCTATAGGTAAAAGTATTTATATTTCAAAGCGTGAAAACTTACCGCTATCAGTATGTATTTCGTTCCCTGGTTCAGTGCACGCGGCGATCTATTTCACTCGTCGGGTGTTCAATCACATGTGGTGTGTTAATTTCGCCGCGCTCTACCGGGCTGATAAATACTTATTTAATAATTAATAGATATTAAAGAGAGTGATGGATTTTCGTTCCCTGGACGGTCTAGATAACCTATTATTAATTTCGTCGCAGACCATAGCGTACCAGTTATCGTTTCTCTTAATGTACATAATTGCTTCCTTCAATTTCGTTTTATGCAAATATAAATCAATTAGTATATTAGAACAACCGAATTCTAGTAATAAAAGCCAACTTTCTCTCTCTCTCTCTCTCTCTCTCTCTCTCTCTCTCTCTCTCTCTCTCTCTCTCTCTCTCTCTCTCTCTCTCTCTCTCTCTCTCTCTGTCTTTCTGTGTGTCTCTCTCTCCTCTCTGTATGTGTCACCTCTATCTCTCTCTCTCTCGGGTCTGGTCCTGTCTCTGTCTGTCTCTGTCTCTCTCTCTCTCTCTCTGTCTCTCTCTCTCTGTCTCTCTCTCTCTCTCTCTCTCTCTCTCTCTCTCTCTCTCTCTCTCTCTCTCTCTCTCTCTCTCTCTCTCTCTCTCTCTCTCTGTATGTCTCTCTCTCGGTCTCTCTCTCTCTCTCTCTGTCTCTGTCTCTGTCTGTCTGTCTGTCTGTCTCTCTCTCTCTCTCTCTCTCTCTCTCTCTCTCTCTCTCTCTCTCTCTCTCTCTCTCTCTCTCTCTCTCTCTCTCTCTCTCTCTCTCTCTCTCTCCCACACACACACACACACACCTACATCCCGCAAATGTGTATCCAGTTTCTAAAACAATGTCCATGGCTGACAGTTATTATTAAAGGTTACACACCACCATCAATTACTCCATGCAGTTCAATACAATTTCTATGTCAGAATATATTCTGTGAAAAATACAACACTGTCCAGAGGGTTATGTGACTACTAATTTTAGGGAGTGCTCGCAACTGATATGTACCGTGTACAAAAATCAACACAGATTGACCACGAAATTTTTCAATTAATGGCCCTATGCCCGACCACCGCCTCGCGTTGCTGTTATACAAGTGGCATCATATCACTTTCACAGTTGTTATCAGTTAGTACTACATATAACAAGCTGCTTCAAAACAATTGGTTACATTAATACTACAGAGGTCCAACTATGTGTAATCATCAAAGCAAGATTTCAAAAAGTATATCAGAATTTTGTAGTATTTGTTTTTATGAGGAACTATTTCCTAAACCGGACTATATTAAGCTGCTACAGCAAGTAACGACACGACGAATGGTGGTGTGTTGCCTAGGCCACTCCTTGGCAAACATAAAAAGAACCTAGGACTGGTAGGTACTGAGTTCGCATCCCTGTACCGGCTCGGCTCTGTCCGATGCCATATAACCGTAAATAAAATGTGTTGATTGCGTCATTAAAGGGACAGATCCTGATTTTTAAACACTGAGGCATCATTTTCACCTAGACTCTAGTTTCAACCCGTAGAAATGGACACTAACTTTGGTTAATTTACAAACCTGTAACAAATTTAAATACAACAAGAGTGAAACAAGAGTCTGTGACGTTGACATACTTTTAAAAATAGACTAAAATGCGACTCCATAACAAATACTTTATAGACGCACGTGCGTTTTTAAAAGTATGGGAGAAAAAAGCATTTTGTGGTATTAGAAACACCAGGATAACCAGAATAATCTAAGCAATAAAATATAAATAATGGTTTATTTGCAGTGATCATAAACGGCTATAATAGTGAAAAATATGTCTTGGTGTTTAAAAACTAAGTTCTGTTCCTTTAAATAAAAACATTCCTTCCTTTCCTGTACCGGTTCCCACCCGGAGCACTTAACCGACTCAATGGGTAGGTGAACGGTCACTACACTGACACTCTCGCACTATGTAACCACTAATCCACTGTCCTAGACATACAGCCCTAGATAGCTGAGGTATATGCCCAGGACAGAATACTTGAATGTTACTTGAATTCTATTGGCTAAGATAAAATATTATACAGATTGAATGAATAAAAGATAACACATGAGTGAACGTTAGATACTATTAAAAAAAAGTACTTGAAAAAATACACAAAAACAAGGTTTAAAGGGGCATACCCTAGTTTCAGCCCAAGAAAATTAACACTAAGTTAGTTAATCTACAAACCTGTAACACATTTGGATAAAGTTACAATTGAGTGAAACATAAGTCTGTGATTTTGAAATGGTGAAATACCCTCTAATATAGACTAAAACTCGACTCCATAACTGTCACCTCTCACACGCACGTGCGTTTTTTAAAAAAT
>NC_054711.1:31350685-31385536 GCF_016097555.1 Gigantopelta aegis
GTCGTCGATTAATTCTTAGATGTACCAATCGTAGGCCACTGGTTGGGACGGGAAGAACAATTAGACAATGGTTCCACTGAGAAGAATCGATCCTAAGACCAAAACTCCTCAGTCGAGCGCTCTACAATCTGAGCTAGATCCCCCACTCCCGCCTCACCCGCCGCCCTTCAAACACTATAGTGTACTTTGCAATAATAATGAGGATAATTGTCGCCAAATACATAGATTATTATTCGAAAACGCCTCGCAATGCGACGTCGTTCAGAATAGTATTATTAATTACTTTTAACAGCGTGACTTTTTAATTAATGATGGTCTTAAACACGGTAGGATGGTCATGAACAGTTGCAGTCAATCTGTAATGGGTGGTGTCGGGGGTATGCCGCTGTGACAATAACCATTGGTCGATCGGAGATTCAGCATTCGCAAATAAAAGCTAAATTACTCTCCTTGATCAAACATCAGGTAGATGAAACCAAATCTTAGCGGCCGAACAGGTAAGTCAAAGCTTGATATGCGCTATTTGATAATATTGATCATATTACTAGGTGTAAATAAGGTTGTAGAGATTTTTATAGGATGTCAAAATGACATCATGTCTAATGTTTATTTAGCATAATTATTCGATATTATAAAGCCGATATATTTCTATTTTTTAAGATTAGGTGTTGCGTTCATTGCAATCTAAGCCAGTCTCTTTCTCTGTTTTTTGTAACTTTAAAGGGACATTCCTGAGTTTGCTGCATTGTAAGATGTTTCCGACTAATAAAATAGTTCTACGATTAAACTTACATATTAAATATTGTTTCTTGTTTCGAATATCAGTGTCTGTATATTCAATGTGTTTCTGGACGTCTTAATATTTGTAAGAAGCCCAAACTGGATTTTGTCTTCAAATAATTTCGTACGTACGAAAAAATATACTTTAGGAAATAAAATGAAATTTACCTAGTACAAATATTAGAACGATCAGAAACACGTTTAATATACAGCCACTAATATTTTGTGCATAAAAATATATTTGATATGTAATTACAATCGTTAATAAGTCTCTGTTAGTCGATAACATCTTAAAAAGTGCAGCAAACTCAGGAATGTCCCTTTAACCAAAGCGTAAGAAACAAACATTCCTGATTTTGTCCTGAAAACCGGCCTCGGTGGCGTCGTGGCAGGCCATCGGTCTACAGGCTGGTAGGTACTGGGTTCGGATCCCAGTCGAGGCATGGGATTTTTAATCGAGATACCGACTCCAAACCCTGAGTGAGTGCTCCGCAAGGCTCAATGGGTAGGTGTAAACCACTTGCACCGACCAGTGATCCATAACTGGTTCAACAAAGGCCATGGTTTGTGCTATCCTGCCTGTGGGAAGCGCAAATAAAAGATCCCTTGCTGCCTGTCGTAAAAAGAGTAGCCTATGTGGCGACAGCGGGTTTCCTCTAAAAACAGTGTCAGAATGACCATATGTTTGACGTCCAATAGCCGATGATAAGATAAAAAATCAATGTGCTCTAGCGGCGTCGTTAAATAAAACAAACTTTACTTTTGTCCTGAAAGTACATGTAGCTCAATGGATGTCACGTTTTTGTGAAGAATGGGGCGGGACGTAGCCCAGTGGTAAAATGCTCGTCACATGCCCGATCTGTCTAGGATCGATCCCCGTCGGTGGGCCCATTGGTCTATGTCTTGTTCTAGCCAGAGCTATCCTACGTGTGGGGTGATGTATGTAAAAGATCCCTTGCTACTAATGGGGAATGTAGCGGGCTTCCTCTCTAATACTACTAGTATATGTCAAAAGTACCACAATATTGACATCCAATAGCCGATTATTAATATATCAACGTGCTCTAGTGATGTCGTTAAACAAAACAAACATCAACTTTTCCTGATTTGTTAGTTATTGTAATGTATATCCGGCTAACAGAACGTCTCAAGCGATAGCGGTATTTGATACGTGTGTGGGGTGGGGGAGTGTGTGTGGGGGGGGGGGGGGGGGGGGGTGCGGTTGTTAAAGGCACATACTCTAGTTTTTAAACATTAAGGCATATTTTTTACTATTAGAGCCGTTTTTTATAACTAAAATCATACTTTACTTAGATTTTATTGTTTAGATTATCCATCTCCGTACATTCAAAGTGTTTTTGGTCATCCTGGTGTTTTTAACATCACAAAATGCATTTCTCATATTTTTAAAAACGCACGTGCGTCTGAGAAATAACAGTTATGGAGTCGAGTTTTAGTCTATTTTTAGAGGGTATTTTACAACGTCAAAGTCACAGACTCCTGTTTCACTCAATTGTAATTTTATCCAAATGTGTTACAGGTTTGTAGATTAACTAAACGCATTTCCATGGGCTGAAACTAGGGTCAGTCCCTTTAAGATGTGATTTTATAATTTAATGGAGAAAAGTTTTCTGTGAACCGGAAACTCATCTGATTGAACATCTGTAGATATCTTACTCATTTTAGGTTCCTTAAAGGGACATTCCTGAGTTTGCTGCAATTTTAAAGATGTTATCGACTAACGATTGTAATTACTTATCAAATATATTTGTCTGCATAAAATATTAGTGGCAGTCGGTATCTGGATTAAAAATCCCATGCCTCGACTGGGATCCGAACCCAGTACCTACCAGCCTGTAGACCGATGGCCTGCCACGACGCCACCGAGGCCGGTACCACAGACAGGATAGCGCATACCACGGCATTTGGTATACCAGTTGTGGTGCACTGGCTGGAACGAGAAATAGCCCAATGGGCCCACCGACGGGGATCGACCCCAAACCGACTACGTATCAAGCGAGCGCTATACCACTGGACTACGTCCCACCCTCCCCCCTCCCAATTTTTTAAAAATTAAATTAAATTAAATTAAATTAAATTAAATTAAATTAAATTTAATAAATAAATAAATTAATTAATTAATTTAATTAAATTAATTAAATTAAATAAATATAAAATAAAATAAAATAAAATAAAATAAAATAAAAACTAGAGTCACATGGATATACTCTCTGCGATCCATTATGTTCTTAACCGAGATACATTAATTAATATCAGCTAAATTAAACTGAATAAAGAAAACTATAGAAATTGTAAAATGAGTAGTAATACTGATATCGTATTCGCAGTAGTAATAGATGTCGTGATACTCCTAAAATTAATACTGCCAAATATATATGGGGTGTGAATAGAAAGAATGTCTTTGGCTTAATGATAACTAAAAATGTCAATCAAATTAACAAATGATTTAGTTTTCAGGATTAGTATTAGATTTTTAAAAAATAAACAAAGATCTAGTTCAAGGTGATCGCCCACTCTACCACACCCACCGAGAGAGAGAGAGAGAGAGAGAGAGAGAGAGAGAGAGAGAGAGAGAGAGAGAGAGAGAGACCCGAGAGAGAGAGAGATGAGAGAGAGAGAGAGAGAGAGAGAGAGAGAGAGAGAGAGAGAGAGAGAGAGAGAGAGAGAGAGAGAGAGAGTTAATGAGAGAACGTAGTGCACATGCAGTCTAGAGTTACCAGTTATTATCAAATTTATGTACACGGTCTCTCTCTCTCTCTCTTTCTCTCTCTCTCTCTCTCTCTCTCTCTCTCTCTCTCTCTCTCTCTCTCTCTCTCTCTCTCTCTGTCCCTCTCTCTCTCTCTCTCTCTCTCTCTCTCTCTCTCTCTCTCTCTCTCTCTCTCTCTCTCTCTCTATCTCTATCTCTATCTCTCTCACTCTCTCTCTTTCTCTTCCCACACCCCAGAGGTCAAATAAATCATATGTTAGACATCAAAAAGCCATATTTTAAATATGAGGCGTTGTTAAACAATTACGTTCCTTTCTTCGTCTGTGCACACGACATAGATATTTATTATCCAGTCGATAGCTTACAACTATTAAAAGGTTATTTCTTATTCACTATTTTCGATTTCTGACATTTAAAAAAAAAAAAAATGGCGTGGGTTTCATTAATAATCTTTTAATCCTTAGTATGTTACTTTATCGATCGACTGAAGCCTTTAATCTGGATGGCTTAATTTCATAAATCCTGAATTCTGGGTACTGCAAAAAATTTTTTTTGGTTTTTTTTTTGTTTTGTTTTGTTTTTTAATACGTAACACGAATGAACTCGGATGTTTTCTATTGGATGTTTTTGGATCAAACGTGATAAACACACCGGTAACGTTGTCGTAGATTTTTTTTTTTTTTTTTTTTTTTTTTTTTTTTTTTTAATATTCTTTTCTTTTTCTTTTTGTTAATATTCTTTTCTTTTTTTTACGAGAATTGACGATCGTTTGCTAACGTCACCGACTCCTAACGATCGTTACCGAACCACTCTTCAGGAACTGATTATCTGTTTTGCGTTCCCCGGTTCACGCTAGCTAAGTGCTGTCCCGTTACCAGTCGCGTGGTTCACTTATTGGTTATATTGACAAAGTAATGTGTTTTGCTTGTTGGCGTTTTGCATTTTCCGCTTAAATAATTGTCTTTTGTGTGAACATAATAGATAGCAATTTCACTTGACAAATTTGTGTACAAAGACAGCGTGTAGGTTTTATTTCGCCTCATCCGGAAAATTTACACCATGAGTTAATAACCACTTTATCGGTTTTCGTAAGTCGGTCACCCGGAAAAACGCGAAGCGCCTGGCGACAGGATACCAATAGCTCATCGTGATTTAAAAACCGCAAACACTCGCACGCACGCACAAGCACACACGCACACTCTCCCCCACCAAATAAGTGGGGGAAGATGTTTTGCTGGTCACGTCCACGGTTTAATGTCACTGTGCACGCTACCAAATGTTAACTTTTTTAAGATTTTATTTCAGTGAGCAAAAAGAGTACGTCGCTTAAATGATTAGCAATGAATTGTGTATTTGTTGATTGCGGGGGCCGTTTTGAAAAATGAGCGCTGTCTGACACGCCGACATTTTTAAAATGGCTTATTTTCTAATAAAAATAGCGCTTAATGTATATTCCTATATAAGTTTGAAACATGAAACGTGGGGTTGGTTTCGATATGTGATTTATTATTCAGAAATACTGCACAATGTCGAAGAGAGGGATATGCGCATTTATATGCGCATAAATATTACCCTTAAAATTTTATTTTTAAAGAGGTAGTTTCACAGTTGCATAATGATCTAAACTTGTTTCTTCTTTTTTGTTTTGTGTGTGTGTGTAGTGCGCGTGTGTGTAGTGCGCGTGTGTGTAGTGTGTGTGTGTGTGTAGTGTGTGTGTGTGTAGTGTGTGTGTGTGTGTGTCTGTCTGTCTGTCTGTCTGTCTGTGAAGTTTAAAGATTATATATACTTTTTAAAAAGTAGGGGAACTCTAATAAGAATTTACAACTGCCAAAATTGTAAGGTATATTACCCGTGGGGAATGGTTATATGATAATAGTGAATTAATTGGGCAAACATTGCAACCGGTAGTTCAGTATTACAGTAGGTTTTATTACCACCAAAGATCGTTGAAGGACGATTGGGGTCAGAAGTGAAATTTGAAAGTTGACGGGGTTTTTTATCAGTAAATCGCAAATTCAAACAATAAAAATGACTAAAAACAAAACAATAACAACTGTATGATCAACAGAATGAAAAAAAACTGACAGACATAATGTTCCACAGTGATTATTCGACCTTCATGGAAGTTGTCAAAATCGAGAATGATACCCCACGCACGTGTACGGGGCAACTGCGTGATGCATGTGCAAACTATGGAATGTGTTTCGGTGTGTTGATAAACAGACCTGGACGTTGTTTACTAGGATGTCTGTGGTAAAAACATATGTTCTGTCTAATTATTGATATTAACATTAATATTTCAGGTTCCTCAATTTTTTTTAATTTTTTTTTGTGAAGAGTATATCTTGAATTACATGTTTGGAGTATTCACGATTCATTTCTAGAATACAATACTGCAGTATCTTATTCTGGCTGGTTTCGACACTAGTTTTACTAGAAGTTAAAAAGAAGGAAATATGCCTTTAAATATTACTACAGATGTATCTTTAAAGAAGAAGTCTCAACATAGCATAAAAAAGTAAAGTTTGTTTTATTTAACGACACCACTAGAGCACATTGATTTTTTTATCTTATCATCGGCTATTGGACGTCAAACATATGGTCATTCTGACACTGTGTTTTAGAGCAAACCCGCTGTCGCCACATAGGCTACTCTTTTACGACAGCCAGCAAGGGATCTTTTATTTGCGCTTCCCACAGGCAGGATAGCACAAACCATGGCCTTTGTTGAACCAGTTATAGATCACTGGTCGGTGCAAGTGGTTTACACCTACCCATTGAGCCTTACGGAGCACTCACTCAGGGTTTGGAGTCGGTATCTGGATTAAAAATCCCATGCCTCGACTGGGATCCGAACCCAGTACCTACCAGCCTGTAGACCGATGACCTAACCACGACGCCACCGAGGCCGGTCAACACAGCATAAAGACTTAAAATGGCTATTCATATTTTTGTGAACTATAAAAATTATATCTTACATTAGATACCTTCACAAATTGCATACAAACAATTTAGTTCACTATCTTAGAAATGTATTAATGTATGACGTCACAGTTTGAATTTGAATTGTATCTCCATATTGCCCACTGATTGGCTAATATTTCCACTGATACACAATGTATGATATATTATGTGTAATGTATTTGTTTGTGCTATTAGTTATTCAGGAAATCTCCGTTTACGCCCAGTGCAGCACATTACAGTTTTGATATTGAGTTAATTATATACAGATTTTACGTAAAATCAGATAACGTGTGGTTATTTAACACAAATTAAAGGGACAGACCCTAGTTTTTAAACACTAAGGCATATTTTTCACTACTAGAGTCATTTATGATCATTGAAATCAAACATTACTTATATTTTATGGTTTCGATTATCTATTTCCGTACAACCGGAGTTTTTCTGGTCATCCTGGTGTTTCTAATACCACAAAAAGCTTTTTTTATATATATATTTTTTAAAACGCACGTTCGTCGGAAAAGTAACAGTTATGAAGTCACGTTTAAGTCTATTTTAACGGTATTTTACCGTTTCAACTTCACACACTCTTGTTTCACTCTATTGTAATGTTATCTACATATGTTACAGGTTTGTAATAACAAGTTTGTGTCCATCCTACGTTTTTAAACTAGAGTCTGCACCGTTAATAAACGCATGTGAAGAAAAGCGAAATATGGCATTCTGTAACTTTGATAATCGATTATCGGCTATAATTAGTTTAAACTAACCGATAAGTTTTGATTATACAATCGGATAGAATTATATGAACATAAGAAGAGTTTGAATTATAACGGCAATATATATATATATATATATTCTTGTAGGTAGATGGGACGGACTATATATATATATATATCTATATATATATATATATATATATATATATATATCTATATATATATTATATATTTATATTTATATATATATATATATATATATATATATATATATATATATATATATATATATATATATACTATATATATATATATATAGTCCGTCCCATGTACCTACAAGAATGTTTTTTGTTAATAATTTTAGTTTGGTTTGACGTAAGAAGGAAAGTAACAGTGTTTTAGAAATAACAAAAATATACTATGTTTGAGTGCAAGTTACAAAACAATCGGCTCAGAAATAAATAACTTGTAGTAAATTCCACAGTATGAAAGAAAGGCATTCCGTGTGGGACAGACTATAGTTAACCGGGATAGACTCTACAAATCGCTATTTTTACCTTTTGTAACTATTTATCATCTTTCTTGTTTTCTTAAAGGGACATTCCTGAGTTTTCGACTAATAAAATACTTCTACGATTAAACTTACATATTAAATATATTTTCTGGTTTAGAATATCAGAGTCTGTATATTCAATGCGTTTCTGGTCGTTTTAATATTTGTAAGAAGCTCAAACTGGATTTTGTCTTCAAATAATATATACGTATAAAGAATTATATTTTTTAGAAATAAAATGAAATTTAACCTAGTACAAATATTAGAACGATCAGAAACACGTTTAATATACAGCCACTAATATTTTATGCAGAAAAATATATTTGATATGTAGTTACAATCGTCAAAAAGTCTTTGTTAGTCGATAACCATCTTAAAAATTGCAGCAAACTCAGGAATGTCTCTCTAATGTACACATGAACATAAAACTATGTACATCAATTCCATCATCTAAACTGGAGGATTAGTCACATTTAATATTTCCCCACACATCGATAGAGCCCAACCGATCTATTTTCGATTATAACCGATCATTGGAACATCAACTCGATAATCTACGGTTAACCAGTTGGCAGTTTTCTCTTCTAGAATCGGAAAGCTTGATGCAATGGAAGGAAGGCAACTTTATTAACGTGTGCACATTCTGGTTAGCGCCACATTTCCTTTCCAGGAAGAGGCGAGACGTAGCCCAGTGGTACAGCGCTCGCTTGATGCGCGGTCGGTTTGGGATCGATCCCCGTCAGTGGGCCCATTGCGCTATTTTTCGCTCCAGCCAGTGCACCACGACTGGTACATCAAAGGCCGTGGTATGTGCTATCCTGTCTATGGGATGGTGCATATAAAAAGATCCCTTGCTGCTAATCGAAAAGAGTAGCCCATGAAGTGGCGACAGCGGGTTTCCTCTCTCAATATCTGTGTGGTCCTTAACCATTTGTCTGACGCCATATAACCGTAAATAAAATGTGTTGAATGCGTCGTTAAATAAAACGTTTCTTTCTTCTTGTTTTTCCTTTCCAGGACAGAAATAGTTGGGATTTTTTTTATTGTTTTATTTTTAATTTTTTAATTTTATTTTATTTGGGGGGGGGGGGGGGGGGGGGGTGGGGGATTCATTATTGAAGGAATACATTTGCTTCCGAAGTAAATTAGTAAATTAAAAATATATTAGTGATAATTTAAGCCAAAATATAGGGGATTACTTGCTTAATAATCGATAAATTTTCGATTATAATCGATCATTGGAACATCACAGGAGAATGTATGATTACCTACAGTCCGCCTACGATTTTTTTATTTTTTTATTATTATTATTGTTATTTTTGGGGGGGGGTTTGTGGGGGGTTTTGGGGGGAGGTAAATATTACCAGTTTGGTTTGACGTAAGAAGAAAAGTAAAAGTGTTTTTGAAAAAAACCACACAAAAAATACTATTTTTGTGTGCAATTTAAAAAACAATTGGCTCAAAAATAAATAGCTTGTAGTAAATTCTATAGTATAAAAAAATGCATTCTCTGTGTGACGGACTATAGTTGAAGTTTTTTCTTGTAGACTCTCACTGCAGTATGAAGC
Organism: Gigantopelta aegis; assembly: GCF_016097555.1. Lineage (NCBI taxonomy): Eukaryota > Metazoa > Mollusca > Gastropoda > Neomphalida > Peltospiridae > Gigantopelta > Gigantopelta aegis. The sequence goes on from NC_054711.1 coordinate 31,359,995, forward strand.
TGGTTTGGACGCTTGTTGTGATGTGCGTGATGTTGGACTTGGTCGTCACAGCCACTGGCGACCGCAGGGTGGAGCCACCCATCCACTACGGAAAGAGACTACCCCAGAGAACCGTCAGGTCGATTCTGTCTCGAATGGCCGCCGGCTTCGGTAAACGAGGCTCGTCGCTAGACGCCGACATGTGAGTTGCTTTCATAGTTCGTTTTCTTTCTAAACATCACTAGGCTAAATTAATTAATCGGCGTCTGCTGGATGTCAAGAATTTGATAATTTTGACACATGGTCTTCATTTATAGCTTGTGTTTGTTTAACGCCACTAGACAGGGCCGTAGCTAGCGGGGGGGGGGGGGGGGGGGGGGGGGGGGGGGAGGACCAAAATCAAAAAACAAAATCAAAAAAAAAAATCCGGAAAGCATTATACATGTAGAAACTTAAGGACTTTTAGACTATTAACTACTCAGTTGGTGAAAATTACACGGAGTCTTCAGTTGAGGTTTGTTTTCTTTAACGACACCACTAGAGCACACTGATTAATTAGCCACCGTCTTCTGGATGTCTGGTATTTGATAATTCTGACGCGGGATCTAGCTCAGGCAGTAGGTCGCTCACCTAAGGTGTTTTGGTCCAAGGATCTTTGTAGACTGATTCTCTTTTTATTTTTACCCGTTCCAACCAGTGCACTACGACCGATGGTTAACGCTTTTAACTTTAATTCTGACACAGTCTTCAGTTAAAAGTTTGTGTTTTTCTAAAGATACAATTAGAAAGAAAGAAATGTTTTATTTAACGACGCACTCAACACATTTTATTTACGGTTATATGGCGTCAGACATATGGTTAAGGACAACACAGATATTTAGAGAGGAAACCCGCTGTCGCCACTTCATGGGATACTCTTTTCGATTAGCAGAAATCTATCTTTTATATGCACCATCCCACAGACAGTGTAGTACATACTACGGCCTTTGATATACCAGTCGTGGTGCACTGGTTGGAATGAGAAATAGCCTAATGGACCCACCAACGGGGATCGATCCCAGACCGACCACACATCGATACGTCCCGCCCAAAATATAATTAGAGCACACTGAATATTGATTCATCGTCTATTGCTTGATTGATTTCAACTTATTTCCGTCCTTATAATATCCAGTTAATGTACAAGCACGCTGTCCTGGACACACATCTTAACTATCTGGGCTGTCTGTCCAAGACAGTGGGTTAGTTGTTAGTTGGTTAGTTGGTTAGTGGTTAGTGAGAAAGAAGAGGACGTAGTGGCCTAACACCTACACACTGAGCCCTTAAGAACTCGTTCTGGGTTGGAGCCGGTACCGGGCTGCGAACCCTGTATCTATCAGCCGGTAGTCCGATGGTTTAACCATTGCGCCACCGAGGCCGGTTCGTCTACTGAATGTCAAGCATTCGATAATTCGGAAAGTACGTCAAAGGATATGGGTATGTAATATCCATAGATGTTATACAAGTTAATAAAAATAGATTTATAGTTAACAAACTTTCCACATATAATTTTTGTTTTAAATAGTGTGTTTGACTGTGAATACTACCAAATCAAATCCCATAGATGACAATAGTAACATATGTGGCTAAAACTCCTACCTGCAGCGTATCAATCGACATAAACGCTACGGATATAAATACTACCACCGCTCACCCTTAAAGTGAATCAGAAACAAATTGGGGATCAAGCTGCTCATTTCTGAGATTACGGGTAGCGTGTATGACTACCCTAGTTCCGCACAAAATTCGAGTACTTTTTTTACAGGTACCCCATACATGTTTCAAGCACACGGCTACTTGACACAGTGGTACTAGATGAAATAAAATTGCATACATTTTTTACCCAGATGAAACTATTTTGTTTTAAAACCAACACACACATTTATCACCAATCACAGGACTTGCGGTGTTTACTTTTGTATGAACATTTTCGGCGCACCTCGAACTTTGACCCAGTCGGAAGTTATTTGGTTTAATACTACCACAAAACTGTCGGGAATTACTCAAAATAAAAGAAAACTACATAATAAATATAAACAAGTACATGTACGCTAGTCATTGTAATGCACACAGCCATTTCGTCCAGGAAATGACAAACATTTCACAGATTTTTACTGTCTTTTAAACTGTTGTCTTTGATCTGTTTTACCGGCCTCGGTGGCGTCGTGGTAGGCTGGTAGGTACTGGGTTCGGATCCCAGTCGAGGCATGGGATTTTTAATCCAGATACCGACTTCAAACCCTGAGTGAGTGCTCCGCAAGGCTCAATGGGTAGGTGTAAACCATTTGCACCGACCAGTGATCCATAACTGGTTCAACAAAGGCCATGGTTTGTGCTATCCTGCCTGTGGGAAGCGCAAATAAAAGATCCCTTGCTGCTAATCGGAAGAGTAGCCCATGTAGTGGCGACAGCGGGTTTCCTCTCCAAATCTGTGTGGTCCTTGACCATATGTCTGACGCCATATAACCGTAGATAAAATGTGTTGAGTGCGTCGTTAAATAAAACATTTCTTTCTTTCTTTTTTTGATCTGTTTATGTTTGTTTGCTGTCCTATAATATAAAACAATGTCATCTTGAAAAGAATACATTGTATAAGTGTGACTGGAGTTTATTTAACGACTGCACAAAACAAAACAAAAACATTTCTATTTACGGTTATATGGCGTCGGACATATGGTTAAGGACCACACAGATATTGAGAGAGAAACCCGCTGTCGCCACTTCATGGGCTACTCTTTTCGAATAGCAGCAAGGGATCTTTTATATGCACTATTTCATCGACAGGATAGTACATACCACGGCCTTTGTTACACCAATTGTGGACCACTGGCTGGAAATAGCCCAATGTTAAAGGTGTTTATGTTTGTTTTGTTGTGGGCTATAAAAGGCTGTGGAATAATAGGTATGATTAGTGTGCGCTTGTCCCCTATGGACCATTCTGGCTACGCCAATGGACAAAAGACGATGGTACCAGTCAAGCTGTTCGCGAGCGCTCGGCCTCCTGAACACGTCCCAGGAGCACACGATTTTTTTTCTTTCTTTCTTTTTTTTAACAGAATAATTTAATAAACTTATTTATATTCTTTGTTTCAGGAATACTGCAGCGATAGATGACATCGTTTCATTAGTGTATAAAAATCCAGCTGTTGCAAGAGCAATTCTCAGGAAATTTGTTGACGCCAATGGTAAACATCACCGATATTTTTTTCTTCAAGGGACATTTCCCAGTTTGCTGCATTTAGAAGATAACCATATGGAGTTTTTTAGATTTGCGGGTGTTATTGTCTATTGGATCCCTTCGGTCAAAAATGACATTTGCGGGCATCAAATAGACAATAACAGCCGCAAATCTAAAAACTCCATATGGTTATGTCCACTGTAAACTGAATCGTTTTTCTAAAGAATTAACTATATCTGGCATTTCTTCAAAAAAAAAACCCTGGCTACAATCTAACTGTAGACCCTTGAATCGTCAACTTCGCCTGTTCCAATTGCAAATGACGTCACTTTCTAATGACGTCATTAGCTTTCCGCGTGTTATTTTCATTTGATCCCGGAAAAAGAATGTAAATAACCAATCACAATACAAAACACACTCCAGTCAGTTTACAATGTAAGATGTTTTCGACTAATAAAATATTTCTACGATTAAACTTACATATTAAATATATTTTTTTGTTTAGAATGTCAGTGCTTGTATGTTCCATGTGTTTCTGGTCGTCTCAGTATTTGTAAGAAGCCCAAATTGGATTTTGTCTTCAAATAATTGTTCCATGTGTTTCTGGTCGTCTCAGTATTTGTAAGAAGCCCAAATTGGATTTTGTCTTCAAATAATTTCGTACATAAATTATGTTTGAAAATAAAATGAAATTTAAGGTAGTACAAATATTAGAATGATCAGAAACACGTTTAATATACAGCCACTAATATTTTATGTAGAAAAATATATTTGATATGTAATTAAAATCGTTAAAAAGTATCTGTTAGTCGATAACATCTTAAAATGTGCAGCAAACTCAGGAATGTCCCTTTAATAGAGAGTGTAATATTTCTCTACGTGAAACGTCCGTAAATCGTCTGAGAGGCGTAATAATGTTAATAGGCTTATGTTTTAATTCGTTTGTGTTAAAGTTAAAGTTTGTTTTGTTTAACGACACCACTAGAGCACATTGATTTATTAATAATCCTCTATTGAATGTCAAACATTTGGTAATTCTAACATATAGTCATCAGAGGAAACCGCAACAGTTTTCCAATAGCAAGCAAAGGATCCTTTCTATGCACTTTCCCACAGACAGGACAGCATATACCACGACCTTTGATCACGTGTGACTCACTTGTTGGAACGAGAAAGAAAAAAAAACCAGTCACCGAGGTGGTTCGATCCTGCGACGTAAGCACCTCAGGCGAGCATTCAACTGACTGAGCTAAATCCCGCACCCTGTGCTATTACAAATGCACACAAATACATTTGTAAGTACAGGGGCGGGACGTAGCTATTTCTCGTTCCAACCAGTGCTCCACGACGGGTATATCAAAGGTCGTGGTATGTACTAATCTGTCTGTGGAATGGTGCATATAAAAGATCCCCTTCTACTAATGGAAAAATGTGGCGGGTTTCCTTTCTAAGACTACCAAATGTTTGACATCCAATAGCCGATTATTAATAAATCAATGTTCTCTAGTGGTGTCGTTAAACAAAACAAACGTTTCTTTAACATAAGTAGGCTACAAGATTCTTAAATATAATGTTCATTTCTTCTAAGTTGTTAGTGTTTATAGGAAACTATTCGACAATTTGATTCAAGGAAAATGGTTTATGTGTTGTATGATACTGAGGTACTTTTAAAACTTTACAATGGTTAAACATTTGCTTGCTTTAATTAATGATTTCATAAAGATCTATGAAGAACGAAATAATGTTTTGGTTTCATAAATAGAGAATAATATATGAGTGGCCATTAGATACCATTTATTCTACAACGAGTTGTTTTAAAATATATCTAACAAGCGGAAACGAGTCTCATACGTTTTTAAATAACGAGTTGTAAGATAAATGGCATCTAACGGATACGAATGTATTATTCTATTTCTTACATATCCTCGAAAACCAGGTTTTAAGCAAATTTTAACATCTTTTTCGACTAAAAGTTATTTACAGCCCTTGCACTTTCGCGTCACAGACAAATGATTGTCAAGTTAACTATACGTCACAGTGTAATCGATTTCGCTCATGCTGTTTTTCATTGGATGTATGGCATTGGTGACCTGGTAATCACCTAGAAGCAGCCATTTCGTATGTCTTGAAATTGTTAACACACGTACATGTGTAAACAATTATGTGTTATCAAAAATAACGAATGGGCAAAACCGCAAGACATTGTTAACTTTCGAGAAATACGATTCGACAGCATTTCTTACGAACTCTCTGACGTAATGATTTATTTTTTCGCGGAGATTTTGCAGAAAAAGTAGAGACGATTCAGAAGATATATGGTTATCATAGGTACAATAAATATTTTCGAAGTTCTGACCCGACAAAGGTCAGGAAAACGTCTTTTTTTGTGTCGATGTCGCCAACACGATCTTTTAATTTTGACAACGTGTTACTCCTACGTGTGACGCAATATGTCAACTTCGACTGCACTAAATTGAAGCGTGGTATGCATGCTTTGGCTTGGCTATTCGCATGTGTCTTCAACAATAAGTGATGTTGTTTTTTTTTAAAAGTGTTTTCTGCATGTCGCCAGACACGTTACTAGTTTTGTGTAGCATGCACAACATGCAGAACTTAATTCATTAATCGTTTTTAAAATATTTATCAACTTTACACTATGCGTATTTAAATGAAATATTATTAAATTTTACCAAGTGTATTCAAAAACGGTCAATATAGTCTGAGCAAATTTCAAAGCCAGGAATTGATTTTAAGAAAACAAAACACGTTACGCTATTTTGACCTATTTATAGAATAGAAAGACAAATGACGTTTGTTATACATATAACTGCCAGGCGGCCTTCTCCCGACCAAAGCAAAATAGACCGCGGTCCGTAAAAAATTCGCTGAGTTCTGTGAGAATAAAGTTGTGTGCATAGAATCCATTGCACCGAAATCCGTTACAAAAAAAAAAACGTTACTACATTGTATTTGTAAACCTCACTTAAATAATGAGAAGTCTGCCAAACGGCACGTAGCAATGGCACCCATCTATGCCAGTATTCACAGACATTCCAAAAGCGTATGAGTACAATTTTCTTTGTTTTGGTCTCAGAAATTCATTTATTCCTAAATGCCAATAACCAAATTTAAATCGACTAGAACAAGTCAAATTGAATGACAATGAGCGTTTTAAAAATCACATTTCGTTAGTAGTTATAGCTATTTAAATATTGTTATTGTAATTATGACTTAATTTTAGTGAAATTATGTTGAGAATTATTTACAATTGGAAACAAAATACGTTACTTTCTATATCTATATACGCATTTTCAACTGGAGTGTGCGTAAATATGTGGATGGCAATCATACACACTTTCATACCCATGGTGAGAACGCATTACACGGGCACAACATACAGAATTTCAGACATGGGTGCGTTGAGACAACCCATTTGTTGGAGTAATAGTAGATACATGTGTTTGCATAACTTTTACCATTTTGTTGTGGCCTATAACCGGAAGTACCATTACTCATATTGAAATCCAAATGCTACTTAGGAAACCTCACTCTGCGCCTAATCCACAAAGGCCATACATTCTCTTTTTTCATAATTAGTGTGTTGGACGGGCATCGTTAACATGTGTAGTTCTAACAATACGAGTGACCCTTCAATAGTGACGCTGAGTATAATTATATATATATATATATATATTTTTATATATATATATATATATATATATATATATATTCTTAGATCATATATATATATTGATTTATAACAAGCACTCATCAATGAGGCTGCAGGGGAAACAATTGATCACTAGATTAATTTCCGTACATCATCCAGAACCTGATTTCGCCAAGACAATGTCACTTTATGAAATACAAAGTAATTTGTATTGCTATAAATGTTACAAACAAACATGTATACCTCATTATTTTGCTGCGAATTATAACTCTAAAGAGAGAAGTACTAGCAGATACATGCACGTAATTGTTTTCAAGGTACGGAAATAAACAAAATACGTTACACAATCACTTCTTTGAAAATGTGTATGTAGATATTTGAAAATTATATTATGTGATGTAGATATAGAATGGAATTATTGTGAATAGTGTCTCTTTGCATTGTGCTAATATAAATCTGTGTCCTTTGGTTTGCTATAAATATGCAAGAGTTGAAAGTATAAACTTGAAATGTAAAAAAAAGAAAAGAAAACCGAAACACAAACAACTTTGAATAATAACGTTATATATTCAACCTGTTTCAAATATCTCAATGTAAACACGCTAAATCTGATTAAAATATATTTTTGTTAAATGTTATGCAGTACCAAACAATGGATATTTTATTAAAAAGTAACGTATTTTGCTCTAAAAATGCCTCTTTCACTAAAATAACCATACATTTTTGTTGGTATATACTTGGTATTTCACAATATTTGATAAATTACCTTCAATGCATACACAACTAAATGAACATAAGTCGGAATAATTTCTGAGAAGTATGTTTTTCAAAATTTCTCTCAAAAATTAACAATGTCGGCGTTTTTGCCCGAATGATGTTTCTCACCAATGGGTGTTTAAGAATGCCCTTTAACATATTGATTTAGTGTATATTGCTTCGCTGTTAAGTACATGTACCTTTAATATTTGAAATTTGACGAGGGAAGAAATGTATCAATTTACGTATGGATCGGCTTCTACGCGTAAAAACGCCAACCACATGCCCTAGCTCAAGTCACCTCCAGCCCTCTCTTTATTGATATTGATATACATATGTATACATATCAATATTAATAAGGTGAGGGCTGGAGGTCACTCGAGCTACACACGCCCGTGATCTAGATACACGTCATACGTATGAGGCGCGTTACGTGGTATCTCACGTAGAGAAATCTTAAATGTTCTAATGGGCGGATACTTAATTATCTCCCCTTTGTTCACTCCTATATATATCCCATAAAAATTTCTTTTTAATCGATCAAGGAAATTATTTTTTTGCTTTTTTTTCGATCAAGGAAATTAATATTTGTAATTTGTCATTTTTTATAAATATTTTTTTTTTTAAATTGAGATAACGATAATTATGTTTCCGTCTTACACGTGTAGACAACAATACTTGTTATTGAAAGTACGCAGGTGCAAATGAGGTGAACTAATCTAAAGAACACAGTACGCAATTTGTTTAAAGGTAATACTTCATTTTTACATTTTTTCTGCAAAAAAAAAAAATGGTATAAATTTCGCTGTTAAGAATGACTCCATTATGTATCAATACGGGGATCATCCGTAAAACACGTGCACTAAATATGTGGGATTTTTTTTAAAGGAACGTTCCTGAGTTTGCTGCAATGTTTAAGATGTTATCGACTAACAGAGACGTTTTAACGATTGTAATTACATATCTAATATATTTTTCTGCATAAAATATTAGTTGCTTTATATTAAACGTATTTCTGGTCGTTCTAATATTTGTACTAGGTTAAATTTCATTTTATTTCCTAAAAAAGATTTTTTCGTACGTACGAAATTATTTGAAGACAAACTGCAGTTTGGGCTTCTTACAAATATTAAGAGGACCTGAAACACATTTGAATATACAGACACTGATATTCTAAACAAGAAACTATATTTAATATGTAAGTTTAATCGTAGAAATATTTTATTAGTCAGAAACATCTTACATTGCAGCAAACTCGGGAATGTCCCTTTAATTGTTACTTTTTGTTTTAAACTCCTTTCTCCCCATGTGCGATATGTACGTTTTTTACCACTACACACACACACACACACACACACACACACACACACACCCGCCATGCGTACAGTTGGCGGGAGAACTATACTTTACGCCATAATATTTAAAGTTTCTTTAGTTTAACCACTTGAGCGCATTGATTTAGGAGATAACCATATGGAGTTTTTTTATTTATGAAAAAATTGTGAGTTTTAATAAAATGTAGCCTATTTTGCTTCGTTGAAAACCATTAAAGAATGTTTGCACATTTAGTCCGTAAAAAAATAGTGTTAAATGCTTTATCGTAATAATTAAATACACATTATTTATTTAAATTAAATGTATAAGTAATTTAAACTATCGTCGTAATTCAACATAACAAATAGCAAAAAATTGGACATTCTTACAATAACATTTTTGTTTTTAATCTCGGCACTCACAAAAAACATTTTGTCCGTCGGGTTGGAATAGTCTTATCTATACCTCACAACGGTGATAGATTCTATCGATGGCTAGACGATTTCTACATACGCGTGACGTCATAATTCATGTTTTACGACGATTGATGTCATAACACATGGTTTTTTTAATTCTGTTTGCCATTTCACGATGTATCATTGTTTTAAAAATATTTAAACAAATTAATATTTTCAACTTTATTGAATATTGGGTTGAACATTACATATTTATGTCGTTGCATAAGGTGGACTATATTTTTCCGAGTATGATTAAATGAGTTTGCAGGTGAAATGTATACGAATCGTTCTACAATAAACAGACCGTAGCTTACAAAATTAATGTTTTGTTACTGTAATTAAATGGGCAAGAAAAAGAATCAATCACCGTTGTGAGGTATAGATAAGGCAATTCCAACCCTCGAGACAAATTATTCGGTAAACCTCGGCCTTCACAAAAAAACAGTTTGTCCCTCGGGTTGGAATAGCCTTATCTATACCTCACAACGGTGATAGATTCTATTAATATCCTTATGTACAAAATAAACTGATCTGTTTTATCTTTGTTCCACAGATGACGGTGCAATCAGCGAGTCTGAACTGTTTTTATAAACAGAGGAAAACTGAATGTGACAAAATCCGCTCCAGTCCTGCCGTAACTCCGCTGCCTCAGCATATACTCGTACAAAACTCTCCAAAACTCTCTAAAATTCTATAGGAATCTCCATAAACAGTTGTTATTACAAGTATATTCTATATCGCATTTAGGAAATTAATGTTTTACAATACAATAATAGTTCCTTCCTCGGTGTGTGTTGATAATATTTAGACAAATGTATGTTCAGGGGATCGATCTCTCGCGATCGGTCGGTTGACTAGTTTGTGCGCTGACGTTGAATAAATGTGTTAGCGGAGGATACAGGGAAAGTAGGTAAACTGATCGCGAGCTCTCGGTAGACTGGTGTGTTCGATGACGTCGATAGGATACGAAGGAAGCCAGTCGAATTGTTCGCGAGCGCTCGCCTTCTTGAACACGCCCGAGGTATATTTAATTACATACAATCAGCAAGATGAAACAATTAATATTAAACTAATGAATCTGTGTGTTAATTTGTTACAGTACGAGACTATTGTAATAAAACACGTGAGCTGGCTTTATTAAACCGCATAACCAACAGTACCCGTTTGTTCAGTGCTGTGTATTGTAATGCTAGTGTCAGACTACCAACTTTCACGACGGAGTTGGTCAACTCGCGGATCTCTCGGCTGTCCAGTTGCTAGTGTCAGTATTCATACAATTCATACGACCGATTAGTCAATTTAAGCGCATCCGTCAGGATGTGGGAAAATTAAAACGCAACCGTCGAGTTGTCCAACTTCGTCGTGACAGTTGGCAGTCAGATCCTTGCATAAAAGTAAAGTGTCTGTCGCAGGTATAATTTGCAAGCTGTAAATTCTCCACATCATAGCATCATTTACTAATGCAAAATACAAACACAATTACATTTTTATTAAACTCACAATCTCACTCACCATATTATAACATCATTTACTAATACAAAAATACAAACACAATTACAGTTTTAATAAACTCACAATTACCCCCTCACTATGTTATAACATTATTTACTAATACAAAATGCAAACATACCATCATATTTAACTCATAATCTCGCCTCACCATATTATAATATCATTTACTAATGTAAAATACAAACAAACAATCAGTTTTAATACTACAGACTACGGACCAATGGAGTTTTCGCATTAGCTGTAACCATAGCCACGTGCAAATAGTGTTTTCGCCATAACAACACCTCGGCATATTTTTAAACTAACATTTCGCTGATTTTACACTTGGGAGGGGGGGAGAGAGAGAGAGAGAGAGAGAGAGAGAGAGAGAGAGAGAGAGAGAGAGAGAGAGAGAGAGAGAGAGAGAGAGAGAGAGAGAGAGAGAGAGAGAGAGAGAGACAGAGACAGACAGACAGACAGACAGACAGACACAGAGAGAGAGAGAGAGACAGACAGACAGACAGACAGACAGACAGACACAGAGAGAGAGAGACTTACTTATTATCGCCAAACTACACTTACCGACAAGAGAAGAAATTTGTTTAATGACACTACTAGAGCACATTGATTAACTAATCATGTGCTATTGGATGCCAAGCATTGGGTAATTCTGACTGGTAGTAATCAGAGAAAGCCCCCTATATTTTTTCCTTTTTCAGCAAGGGATTTTTTATATGCACTTTCCCACAGACAGGAAGTTACCAATAAAGTAGCAAGGGTTATTTCTGCATATGAACAAGTGAAAGGGAGATAATGGAAGGAAGGACATGTTTTATTTAACGATTCACTCAACACATTTTATTTACGGTTATATGGCGTCAGACTTATGGTTAAGGATCACACAGATATTGGGAGAAGAAACCCGTTGTCGCCACTTCATGGGCTACTCTTTTTTGATTAGCAGCAAGGGATCTTTTATATGCACCATATAACAGACGGGGTAGTACATACCACGGCCTTTGTTACATCACGTGTGGGGTACGACGTACTCAACACATTTTATTTACGGTCATATGGCGTCGGACATATGGTCAAGGATCACACATATATTGAGAGAAGAAACCCGCTGTCGCCACTTCATGGGCTGCTCTTTTCGATCAGCAGCAAGGGATCCTTTATATGCATTATCTCACAGACGGGGTAGTACATACCAAGGCCTTTGTTACACCAGTTGTGGAGCACTGGCTGGAACGAGAAATAGCCCAATGGGCACACCTACGGGGATTGATCTTAGACCGACCGCGCATCAGACGAACGCTGTACCACTGAGGTACGAAAGGGAGAGAAGAGCCCGCCATCACAACATAGGCTATTTCCGTCGAATGGGGCGGGACGTAGTCCAATGGTAAAGCGTTCGCCTGATGCGATGTCGGTCTAGGATCGATCACCGTCGGTTGACCCATTGGGCTACTTCTCGCTCCAGCCAGAGCACCACAAGTGGTATATCAAAGGCCGTGGTTTGTGCTGTCCTGTCTGTGGGAAAGTGCATATAAAAGATTCCTTGCTGCATTAGGAAAAATGTAGCGGGTTTCCTCTTATGACTACTTGTCAGAATTACCAAATGTTTGACATCCAATAAACTTTTATTTCCGCCGAATGGTTATTTTCTGTGTAATTTCCAATAGACAGGTTAGTACATACCACGGTCTTTGCTGTACCAGTAGTGGGACACTGGTTGGAACTGGAAAAAACTCAAATTCATAGAGGAGAATCGATCTCCAATAGACTGGTCAGTACATACCACGATATTTGCTGTACCAGTCGTGGAGCACTGGTTGGAACTAGAAAAACCTCGAATTCATAGAGGAGAATCGATCCTCTGACCCATCACACTTCAGCCGAGTGCTCTTCCGTCAAAGTGTCGTGTAACTGATCAATTGCTCTGACGATCCAAATCCATGCAGTTTTAAAAGTCGCTTGCAAAAAGTCAGTATCTTCCAAATGTACCGGCCTCGGTGGCGTCGAGGTTAGGCCATGGTCAACAGGCTGGTAGGTACTGGGTTCGGATCCCAGTCGAGGTATGGGATTTTTAATCCAGATACCGACTCCAAACCCTGAGGGAGTGCTCCGCAAGGTTCAATGGGTAGGTGTAAACCATTTGCACCGACCAGTGATCCATAACTGGTTCATCAAAGGCCATGGTTTGTGCTATCCTGCCTGTCGGAAGCGCAAATAAAAGATCCCTTGTTGCTAATTGGAAAGAGTAGCCCATGTGGTGGCGACAGCGGATTTCCTCACAAAATCTGTATGGTCCTTAACCATATGTCTGACGCCATATAACCGTAAATGAAATGTGTTGAGTGCGTCGTTAAATCAAATATTTCTTTCTTTCGTTCGCTTGTTGACTACACGTCGAGGCCAGCAGTAACTGGCCTCAGACCACAATTAATTTCGCTATATGTTTCTATATAGCCTTAGTGGCTATAACATTTTTATTAATATCAGCAGGCCCGTGAGGTTTTGTATGTACCTTTGCCTGCATGGGGGACACATACCCTGAAAAGGACAACCCCTGTTGTCCAGCTCTTTCTCCCAGCATATTGGTTTAAACAGACACACCCTCTAAACCAGACCGGAGTACACCCATTTTACACAAAAAGCACTACTTTTGCATGGGCCGGAATTACCACAAACAAGTCTTCAATGTCAGCAAGTTACACATGTTTACAAACTACATGCTATCCCCTGTCACTTCAGTCAAACAGTTGCCACTTCATAGCTGTCTGCCATGAAATAATCACAGTCAAACAGCAGACTACTTGCGCGGTGAAACTTCCGGACAACCAAATGGGAAGATAACTGTAATCTGAGGCCTATCAGTCCATTTTCCCCCCTAAAGACTGGCCCACACTAATGCATTCCAATGATATACATATTAAAGCAATGCTCAGTAAGTATCGGGATGTCACCTTTAAACTGAGAGTATATAGAGGCTGTGTTAAAACACCTACCACAGTGCCTTGCCATGGCCAATTTTAGCAATGGAAACTTGAGGGACACCAACTTCAAAATGTAATAACTTTATCAAATTTTGGAATTTCATCATACAATGAGCAGATATTGTTTCTTCTACATATGTTCTATCTGCACAGTGTTGTCTTGGAAAGATTTAGAAATATTTAAAGGAAAAAAAATCAATCATTAGATTTTACTTCATTTTTAATGAAATATTAAACTTAAATTTAAACTTTTGAAAAAAGTAATAATCTAAAACTGTAAAATTTTGCATTTTAGATATGATAAGTGGAGGCTTAGTAAAGATATGGTGACTGAATTCATGATACATTATTAGAAATGTGTCAGAGGGATGGTGAAAGTCACAAAATTGGGGCCATTTGCAACAAATTTTTACACACTAATGTCAGGGAAAATTAGACATGATAGGCCTCAGATTCAATTTTGACCTGCTGTATTTACTTGATCTACTTCATTTACTGTATTAGACATGTAGCCACTTTGTAAAAGGCAAAACAGTCCATATAAATGCATATTAATATGAATATGCCCTACAGATATTACTTGGGTATACACCATAATATGTTTTTTGTTGACGACAACTTTGAAAATGAAGATTTTGTCACAAAATGCTGATATAAATCCTACCAAGAGGTACTTGCACCATATTTTTCAGTTTCCAGTGATAACTGTCAACAAGTGTAGTCATGTGCCAGTGTCTTGGATACCTCAGTGTAGTATTTCTTGATTGGAAGGATGTTTGTAGTAATGACCACTGAATATGCATTATGGATTATTCTGCCATATGTATTACAAGCCAAATGTTAACCTTTTTGGCACATTTTCTGCAATAAACTTGACAAGTATACCAGCATCTGATTACTGAACACAATAAATACATTCAGACAGCATAGAATATTAGCCTATTAGATTTTCTAAGGATGAAAGACCATTTTGGAAAAATGACTGAAGTGTGTAATTTATATAAATGTAGGTGAAATGTATTATTAGAGTAGTTAATCTTGTTAAAAACTGTATACTATTTATTTAAAGTGTTTAATTACATTTAGTAGTGATATATTCATTATATTTAGATCTTCTGTCCAATTGCAATAATTGAGAAACTCATTAAAATTCAATATGTAAAAAAAAAAAAATCTCAATATTGACTAACAAAATCCAACTTTTGCTCTTTTTTACCAAATTATTAGCTCAAAACTGTTAAAAAATATTGCAACAACCTGTAGTAACATCAGAGGTCATTTTATGCTATTTTGGAGGATATTGAAATTTAAAAGTTGAACATTTTAATTTTAATGTTTAATAAATTCAAAAAAAATGTTTTTTAATTTAATAAAATATTTAGAAAATAAATAAATTAGTTTTCATATTCCTTGTGGTATTCACAATCAGTCTGTATAATTTCACCTCTCTGGTTATAATACTTTCATCAGAATCAAGCATTTAACCGGTGTAATGTGTGAACTATATCAGGCCTCAGACCACAATTAATTTCGCTATATGTTTTCTATATAGCCTTAGTGGCTATAACATTTTTATTAATATCAGCAGGCCCGTGAGGTTTTGTATGTACCTTTGCCTGCATGGGGGACACATACCCTGAAAAGGACAACCCCTGTTGTCCAGCTCTTTCTCCCAGCATATTGGTTTAAACAGACACACCCTCTAAACCAGACCGGAGTACACCCATTTTACACAAAAAGCACTACTTTTGCATGGGCCGGAATTACCACAAACAAGTCTTCAATGTCAGCAAGTTACACATGTTTACAAACTACATGCTATCCCCTGTCACTTCAGTCAAACAGTTGCCACTTCATAGCTGTCTGCCATGAAATAATCACAGTCAAACAGCAGACTACTTGCGCGGTGAAACTTCCGGACAACCAAATGGGAAGATAACTGTAATCTGAGGCCAACTATGAACGATACTGTTCTCTATAGATCACTTCTTGTGCCGTACAGCTTCTTCTGGAGAGTTGTTTGTAGTTGTCCAGGTAGTCTCCCTCAGCTGCTGTAAGTTTATGCAGTCTTGGATGGCATGTTCGGTCATCTGTTCTGCCTCTCCACAGGAGCACATGGAAGAAGGTACCAGCCGGAACCTCTTATGCATATGCTGGTTCAGACAGTTGTGTCGAGTCCTTAGTCAGAAAATGATGACCTGTTCCAGACGCAATAATCATTGGTTTGTTTGGGAGGTTTAATATGTAGCCCAGTGGTACAGCGTTTGCTCGATGCGCGGTCGGTATGCGATCGATCACCGTCGGTGGGTCCATTGGGCTATTTCTCGTTCCAGCCAGTGCACCATGACTGGTATATCAAAGGCCGTGGTATGTACTACCCTGTCTGTGGGATAGTGCATATAAAAGATCCTTGCTGCTAATTGAAAAGAGTAGCCCATGAAGACGCGACAGCGGGTTTCCTCTCTCAATATCTGTGTCGTCCTTAACCATATGTCTGACGTCATATAAAGGTAAATAAAATGTGTTGAGTGCGTCATTAAATAAAACATCCTTATCCTATTCTGGAATGGCGCGGTGTTCTGGGTCGCACATATGGTTAAGGACCACACAGATATTGAGAGAGGAAACCCGCTGTCGCCACTTCATTGGCTACCCTTTTCGATTAGCAGCAAGGTATCTTTTATATGCACTATCCCACAGACAGGGTAGTACATACCACTGCCTTTGATACACCAGTCGTAGTGCAGTGGCTGGAACGAGAAATAGCCCAATTGGTCCACCGACGGGAATCGATCCCAGACCGACTGCGCATCGAGCGAGCGCTTTACCACTGGGCTACGTCCCGCCCCTGTCTGTGATATGGTGAATATAAAAGATCCCTTGCTACTAATGGAAAAATGTAACGGGTTTCCTCTCTACGACTGACTATGTGTCAGAATTACCAAATGTTTGACACCCAGTAGCTGATGATTAATAAATGTGCTCTAGTGATGTCGTTAAACAAAGCACACTTTTCAACTTTTAAAAGTTTTTTTTTTTTTTTTTTTTTCGGTTTTTTTTTTTTTTTTTTTTTTTTTTTTTTTAAATCATTTAATATAAGATTAGTCTAAACTGGTCTTATTTTAGACGTGTTTCATTCTTCTTCTAACACGAAGTCTCGTTAATTTGTCATTTGTGAGTTATCGATATCGTAATGGCTTTCTCACACGCACCAACACCCCGGCACCACCACCAAGAAAAGGGTGAGCAATGTCTCTGCTATTTGTAAAAAAGAATATTAATAACAAAACTTAAATGTATGTTGAAATAATAAAAATTTGATACCTTAGACTCATTTAGAAGCATTCTGGGGTTGTTTTTTTGTCACAAATATTAAGAGATGCGTTGGCCAAGATTTGTAAGAAAGAACATAAAAAATAAAAAATAAAATATTTCTTGAAAAATTTAAATGATTAAGAGAATGTACTACTATTGTCACGTAGTTGGGTTATAATTACGCTTAATATGTCGTTACTATTACTTAGTGATTATATGTCTTTTATCCTCTATCGTTAGCGCAATGACGTAATTTTATCGCAATCACTCTGTCGCTCGCACACACACGCACACACAAACACACATACATGGATACATGGGCGGATCCAAGGGGGGGGGGGGGGACCAGGGGGACGCGTCCCCCAAAAAAATTGTTCAAGTGCCCTCAAAATGTCCAAGTGCCCTTTTTGTTTGTAGAATTTTTTTTTTTTTAAGTAAACAATAATTATATTGTAGATAAATGAAATCAAGATTTTCGTGTACACGCGCAAGCTTGCAGATATGTGTCTGTGTTATTGAGTCTCAATGGGGCCCCATTGAGGTTCTAACGCGAGTGACGCCAATTTACTTCATTATTGCTAGTATATTATGACGTAGAACTGTAGGAATTCATATTAATTGTAAATATCAAAACTTGTAGTAAGGTGCCCTTTTGACGAGTCAATGTGCCCTTCTTTTTTGGTCCCCCCCTAAAAATATTTCCTGGATCCGCCCATGGGATACACAAGCACATAAATGGGCACATACTTGCAAACACACGCACAGCATACACAGGACTGGTATATCAAAGGCCATGGTACGTGATGTCCTGTCGGTGTCCATTCCGTATAATCATTCTTTGCTGCTTGTGGAATAATGTAGAGGGTTTTCTATGCGTCAGAATTAGCAACTGTATGGCATCCAATATCCGATAATTCATTGGTGCAGCCCTGTTGTAAAGCGATCGCATTAAGCGCTATTTCTCGTTCCAACCAGTTCTCCACGACTCGTATATCAAAGACTATGGTATCTGCTGTCCTGTCTGTGGGATGGTGCATATAAAAAATCCCTTGCTACTAATGGAAGAATGTAGCGGGTTTCCTTTCTAGTCTACATGTCAAAATTACCAAATGTTTGACATCCAGTAGCCGATGATGAATAAATCAGTGTGCTCTAGTGGTGTCGTTAAATAAAACAAAAAACAACTTTTTAAACATTATTTTGATTGAGCTGCGAAACCCAAGGTGTTCGGTTACATGTCTGATTGGAGTTGGTTTTGTTTAACAATACTACTAGAGCACATTGATTTATTAATCATCGTCTATTGTATGACAAACATTTCGTAATTTTGACATATAGTCTTAGAGAGGAAACTCGCTATATTTTTTTCCATTAGTAGCAAGGGATCTTTATATCCACCATCCCACTGACAGGATAGCACTTACCACCGCTTTTGATATACCAGTCATGGTGCACTGGCTGGAACGAAAAATAGCCCAATGGGGCCACCGACGGGGACCGATCCTAGAGCGACCGCATATCGAGCGAGCGCTTTACTACTAGGCTACGTCCCGCCCCTGTCTGATTGGGTGACTGACTCTTTCAGGAAATATATTTGGACAAGTCGTCTGCTGTTTGTGGTGGTTTTACAGGAGACAGCTTTGTAGGTTGCGTTGTACCAAAGAAGAAAGTTTCCTGTCAAATATTTACGGAGAAAAAACAGCTGCGGCTCTGATTGGTAGCAATATGTGACATTGTGAGGGACTTTTTAACTATTGTAATTACATATCAAATATATTTTTCTGCATAAAATATTAGTGGCCGTATATTAAATGTGTTTCTGATCGTTCTAATATTTGTACTAGGTTAAATTTCATCTTATTTTCTAAAATATTGCTTTTTCGTACGTACTAAATTATTTGAAGACAAAATCCAGTTTGGGCTTCTTACAAATATTAATACGACCAGAAACACATTGAATATACAGACACTGATATTCTAAACAAAAAAACATATATTTAATATGTAAGTTTAATCGTAGAAATATTTTATTAGTCGGAAATATCTTACAATGCAGCAAACTCAGGAATGTCCCTTTAAACTTAAAAGCATATTATCACAGACCACTGACCTATTTAATGGTCTAACAAAGTATTACCTGAACAAATATAATTTGATTTGTCCCTAAATGTACTTTATTCAACCATCTTCATAACCACCATACTCCATTTATTAATGATATTTTGTAAAAATAACTGAATTATGGCAATGGTCCATAATTCAAAAACTAAAATTGCTGACAGGGTTGACATGGATTTCTCTCCATCATGGTTCAGTTAAGGTGGTGCAATAGCTAGATTTGATTTCCAACAGTTAATGTAATTTTTAGTTATCAGTTTTTAGAGAAATAAGGTCCTTAAATCCATGACAGTATGCCTTTAACATGATCAAAACCTGCTAAATGAATATGACACTAGTAGATGAATTACCCAATCTAATTAAAATTAGCTCCACTATTACATGTGGATCTAACACCAGCCAGTTGGAGCTCATGTCCACCAATCAAAACCTTACTTGCAGAATCCTGCCAGTGATTTAAAAATAAATTGAAAACATTCCGAATTATCCTGAGGGTATACGACATGTTTCGTGTGAATTACGAATGCCGTAAAACATGTTTTATTTTATAAAATAAATAATTTGTAATGTAAAACTGGAGACGGATTTAGTTGGGTTTTTTTTTAATAAATAAATAAATAATTTTTAATGTAAAATTGAAGACTGATAACTCACCCCGTACGTATTGGTATGGTTCGCTGTACTGCGGCCACTAAAATAGACTCGCCCGATATTTTTAGAATTTGTATGCTCCCAAATAACGTTATAAAAGGCGAAGTGTGATTGGTCAATATTTAAATTATTATTTACAAACGAAATGTTACCTGGATATTGGGGACTACGCAGTGTTGTTAGCAATCCGATTAAAATTAGTTCTACTGGTCTAAATAAGGCATTCGTAATTAACATGAAACATATCGTATACCCTCAGGATAATTCGGAATGTTTTCAAATTATTTTTAAATCACTGGCAGGATTCTGCAAGTAAGGTTTTGATTGGTGGACATGAGCTCCAACTGGCTGGTGTTAGATCCACATGTAATAGTGGAGTTAATTTTAATTAGATTGATGAATTACCATTACGCCTACTTGCCTTTCTCTAGTGGTGTTCAGTATACGTAACTTAATATCGTTCATGTGGAGAGGAATTGTTCATGTCAGACGACTCTAAATGGATCTGCAAATCTGAAATCCACACCATGTATTTACGCGGGCTCCTGAGGTCCCGTTTTGAAACGGGGCACCCAGACCTACTACCTGACGCCGTTAACGGACTTTGTTGATTTCTCCAGAGTATTATTGCAGAAACGACGATCGCAGCACCCGACCGTTAGTCTGTGATTAATTCACCTCATTTACTATATCATAGAAAAACAACTGTCAAATAAAAGCCCACCATATTGGACTGTTTATGGCAACAGAACAATATCGGTGGTCAGTCCGTGCATAAAATGAAAAATGAAATTGATTACAGATCAATTTCCGTAGCGTAACCGAAAATCACGCAGGGAAACACTTTTGCGATATCGCCGGCCGTTTGATGTCGGACCGCGCGATTTTAAATGTGTTTGCAATGATTAAAGCGGCAATATCTCCCGTTTAATAATTTAGCATGTTTTACTAACGTCGTACGGAAATAAAACTACAGGTGTTTGATTTGAATCTGTTATCGACAGTTCTTATCGGTCGTGAACGATTTTACGGGTGCGGACACATAGTTGCATAATCATTTCCGGCTTTCCGGTAAAAAATATTGTTTTATTATTAATTAATGTTTTTATTTTTTATTTTTATTTTTTAATATAAATAAATATTACACCTTCAACTATATGCCCACAAAAACTACCACTGAATAACTTACTTTACTAGTAGAACACTATTTTTGTATTTGATAATTTTTAGAGGGCGACCGACATAAATGAATACATTCAGCTGAGGTGAACTTTTCATAAAGTTGTTCCAAACGATTGCTGCCGACAAGTTTGCTGTTTTTGTGCAACTCATCTTTCCCAGACGGTCCTATCTCGCTGTCCACAGTCAACTTGCCAGCTTTTGTGTATTCGCCAATTTCATAAGATTTCATCACTGAGATCGGGATATCTGTATGAGACAATTTTCACAAATTTGAACGAAGAAGATGAATAAGATGTGTTATGACGTGGTCAGACAGAGATCAAGTCACACTGATTGTGGGGCGTAGCCCAGGGATAAGGCGCTCGCTTGTTTGTTTGTTTGGTTTGTTTTGTTTTGTTTAACGACACCACTGGAGCATATTGATTGATTAATCATCGGCTATTGGATGTCAAACATTTGGTAATTCTGACTCGTCATCAGAGGAAACCCGCTACATTTTATCTAATGCAGCAAGGCATCTTTTTATATGCACATTCCCACAGACAGGAAAGCACATATCACGGCCTTCGACCAGTTACATGTCAAAAGTAAAGTAAAGTTTGTTTTATTTAACGACGCCACTACAGCACATTGATTTTTTATCTTATCATCGGCTATTGGACGTCAAACACTGTTTTTGTAGAGGAAAACCGCTGTTGCCACACAGGCTACTCTTTTACGACAGGCAGCAAGGGATCTTTTATTTGCGCTTCTCACAGGCAGGATAGCACAAACCATGGCCTTTGTTGAACCAGTTATGGATCACTGGGTGGTGCAAGTGGTTTACACTTACCCATTGAGCCTTGCGGAGCACTCACTCAGAGTTTGTAGTCGGTATCTGGATTAAAAATCCCATGCCTCGACTGGGATCCGAACCCAGTACCTACCAGCCTGTAGACCGATGGCCTAACCACGACGCCACCGAGGCCGGTCCAATCCCTGGGAAAATGCATATAAAACATCCCGTATTGCAACGGGTTTGCTCGGCAGATTATATGACAGAATTATCAATAAATGTTTGACACCCAACAATTGATGATTAACTAACCAATGTTATCTAGTGGTTTTATTCTTTAAAGGGACCTGTACGACACTCGGAACCTTTTTTGGTGACTAAAAGTACATATTAAAGATATTGTATTGTTTAGAATAAGAGGAGGGACGTAGCTCGGTGGTACAGCGCTCGCCTGATGCGCGATAGATCTAGGATCGATTCTCGTCGGTGGGGCCCATTGGGTTATTTCTCGTTCCAGCCAGTCTAGCACAAATGGTGTAACAATGGCCGTGGTATTTACTATCCTGTCTGTGGAATAGTGCATATAAAAGATCCCTTGCTGCTAATCGAAAAGAGTAGCCCATGAAGTGGCAACAGCCGGTTTCCTCTCTCAATATCTGTGTGGTCCTTAACCACATGTCCCCTGCGTGTGCTGTAACCTCACCGTGGTGCAGGGGTGTAACATTCTCTTTGAGAAAGGCCAATACAGCACAAATTGAAGTTTAGAGTAAAATTCAGTGTCCGTAAAATTCTGTGATATTTGTATTTTTGCACAGTTCTTTACACTGTTTTTGTTTAAACCTTGAATTTTTATATTGATGTTAATCATCACTTTATTTATTTGCATTACCATAGTTGACACCCAATACCGATTTATTTTTTTGCTGGGGTGTCGTTAAACATTATTATTCATTCATTTTTAACCACATGTCCCAATAGCCGCGTAAATTTTTCGTGCTGGGTCGTCGTTAAAACATTTCATTCATTCAAACTATAATTTAAAATGTGTTGAGTACGTTGTCCGACGCAAAAACATACTTCCGTAAATATAAAATACGTATTGAGTACGTCGTTAAAGAAAACATTTCCTTCCATAAAACTATAAATAAAATGTGTTGAGTACGTTGTTAAATAAAACATTTCTTTCCATAAAACTATAAATAAAATGTATTGAGTACGTCGTTAAAGAAAACATTTCCTTCCATAAAATTATAAATAAAATGTGTTGAGTACGTCGTTAAAGAAAACATTTCCTTCCATAAAACTATAAATAAAATGTGTTGAGTACGTTGTTAAATAAAACATTTCCTTCCTTAAACACGTACAACGTAATGATCCTGGCCTCTGTGGTTTAGTGGTTATGCCATCTGACTTATTAGGTTCGTATCCCACCGGAGGTAATGGATTTTGTTTTCACTTTTTCTCATGCCAGTACCGGCCCCAACCCAGAGTGAATGCACCACTAAACTCAATAGGTAAGGCCACATACATTAAATTTCACCAAAGAGTTGTGGAATACTGGCTGGAAGAATGGGGCAATCACCGGGGATCGATCCTAGACCGATCGCGCATCAAACGAACGCTTTACCACTGGGCTACGTTCTGCCCCTTGTGTGTTTAATCATGCAGCTTTGGGACTGTGCCTCAAGTCTCAAATTTATAACAACCAAAAATATATATTATTTTTCTTTTATTATACCCTGAATTGTATGTAAAAAAAAATACATCCAAATAATTCATTTATTACTATTTATAAACTTATATTATGACAAAACTCCAATAATGGTGATCGGCAGGTTAAACGTGTTATAATATAGCAACAGGTGCCACATTGCGCTACGTTTTGCATTTATTATTTAGAAATACTTACATAGCAATAGATTCCACTTATAATTTTTGCATAAATTACTCACGAATATCGAAATTGTAATGTACCTGCTTGCCGAGTCGCGTTCATTGTGACTAGACACGACGATGGTATTTGTTATCCTGTCTATTGGATGGTGTATATAAAAGATCCCTTGCTACTAATTGAAAAAAAATGTACCGGGTTTCCTCTCTGTGACTGTATGTCAAAGATACCAAATGTTTGGCATCCAATAGCTGATTATTAATTGGTGTCATTAAAAAAAAAAAACGTTAAAGGGACATTCCTGAGTTTGCTGCAATTTTTAAGATGCTATCGACTAACAGTGACTTTTTAACGATTGTAATTACATATCTAATATATTTTTCTGCATAAAATATTAGTGGCTGTATATTAAACGTGTTTCTGATCGTTCTACTATTTGTACTAGGTAAAATTTCGTTTTATTTCCTAAAATATATTTGTTTCGTACGTACGAAATTATTTGAAAACAAAATCCAGTTTGGGCTTCTTACAAATATTAAGACGACCAGAAACACATTGAATATACAGACACTGATATTCCAAACAAGATAATATATTTAACATGTAAGTTTAATCGTAGGAATATTTAATTTTTCGGAAACATCTTATAATACAGCAAACTCAGGAATGTCCCTTTAATCTATTCCTAGTGAAGTCAGATTTTGTGTTATAAGCATGGCGTTTTGTTTGGTGAGGTTTGTTTGTTTCTTTTGGGGGGGGGGGGGGGGGGGGGGTTTTTTGTTTTGGGGGGACGGGGGGGGGGTGTGTGGGTTGGGTTGGGGTTTTTTTTTTTGTGGGGGGGGGTGGTTGTTTTGTTGTTGTTTTTTAGGGGAAGGAGTAGGGGAGCGTTTTTGTTTGTTTTGGGGGGGGTGGGGTAAAACATTTTCGGTATGGAACTACTTGACAGGGCCGTGCTTCATGATTACTGGCAGTCGATCTATTTTAGGTCTCACTACACAGTTCACTTCCGGGTAAAAATTCATTCATCATGCTCCACTATAGTTCCTAACTGTGACACAAGTTATCGTTCACATATTCACTTGTAGGAATTGGGGAGGAATTAAAACAATTTGTAGTTTCAATGGTAAGCCTTCTGGCTAGATTTTGCCCATGTTATTTTGTAATATTGTGCATTGACCTTTGGGGACATGGGTATATAGCAGAAGAGACAGTCGGAGTAATGAACCACCTGTTCAGACCAGTACTACAGCCAGATGCGATCATATAGCAAAAAACTGAGACGGAGTTGTTCTCAATTTTGAAATGAAAATAAATACTTATATAATAATGTATCTTCGCAATGGCGTATATTGTTAGTGCCAACGAGAACCCGTTCTATTGGCAATCTTCATCTGCATTGGGGCAGTTTAACATGGATTTCAATGACAGATGACATATGTGTAGTGAGACCTTAGTATCACCCGAGGACGGGGTATACGGAATCTGCAGTGTATGCCGGGTAATCATCCCCCATGTGTGGGAGACGCACCCATAATTATTGCGCCCGTGTATGACGCCTTACAACTTCCCATTAAGCCTAGCGGAGCACTCTGTCTGAGTTTATACCCCATTGCCTCAGCCGGGATACGAACCCAGTACCTACCAGCCTTGTTTTGGTTTTTAAATGAACAGCACGACTGGTATATCAAAGGCCGTGGTAAGCACTACCCTGTTTGTGGGGATGGTG